>NW_006922374.1:841060-855755 GCF_000298275.1 Orycteropus afer afer | reverse complement strand
TAAAAATCTTTGATTTATTTTTATATTTTTTTTTTTCTTTAAGATTCTGTTTCCACCACTCCTTTGTCAGCTTGTCCTATTGTAGTGGTTTGTGTGTTGCTGTGTGGCTGGAGAATATGTCACCCATTTTACAAATACAAGCAGAGTCACCTGTGGTGAGCAGGCTTCAGTGGAGCTTCCAGACAAAGACAGACCCAGAAGAAGGAAGAGGCCATCCACTTCTCAAAGAATTGGCCAAAGAATATTATTATAATGAAATATGTAAAGGCTCGGAGTTAGAAAACCAAAAGGGAAGAATGTGCTGAGCATTTTTCAAGCGGAAAGAACTGGAAAAAAAATAAAGCCTCAGGTTGCAATATTGAATGATGCAGGACACATCAAAAGAAGATTGAAGGAATACACAGAGTCACTGTATCAAAAAGAATTGGGTAATCATCTATTGCAGGAGTTAGCATATGATAAAGAACCCATGGTACTGAAGGAAGAAGTCAAAGTTGCACTGAAGGAATTGGCAGAAAACAAGACTCCAGGACTTGACAGAATACCCAATGACATGTTTCAAGAAAGGGATTTTGCACTGGAGGCACTTATTCATCTATGCCAAGAATTTTAGAAGACAACCACCTAGCCAACTGACTGGAAGTGGTCCATATTTGTACCCATTCCTAAGACAGGTGATCCAACAGAATATGGAAATTATTGAACAATATCATTAATATCACATGCAAATAAAATTTTGCTGAAGATAATTCAGAAATGGTTGTAGCATTGTATTGATCAGGAACTTCCAGAACTGCAAGCTGGATTCAGAAGGGGATGTGGAGCCATATCATAGCTGATGTCAAATGGATCTTGACTGAAATGAAAGAATACCAGAAAGATGTTTACTTGTGTTTTATTGACTATGCAAAAACATTTAACAGTGTGGCTCATAACAAATTATGGGTAACATTGAGAAAAAGGAGATTGCAGAACACTTAATTGTCCTCATGAAGAATCTGAACCCAGAGTAGGTAGCTGGTTGAACAGGAAAAAGGGATACTGCATGGTTTCAAATCAGGAATGGTGTGTGTCAAGGTGGTATCTTTTCACTATACCTAATCAATCTGTATGGTGAGCAAATAATCTGAGAAGCAGGACTACATGAATAAGAATGTGGCATCAGGATTGGCGGAAGACTCCATAGCACCCTGTGATGTGCAGGTGATGCTACATTGCTTGCTGAAAGTGAAGATGACTCGAAGCACTTACTGATGAAGATTAAAGACAACAGTCTTCAGTATGGATTAAATCTCAACATAAAGAGAACAAAAATCCTCACAATTGAACGAATAAGCAAGATCACAATTAATGGAGAAAATTTGAAGTGGTCAAATATGTCATATTGCTTGGTTCTATAATCAACACTGATGGAAGTTGTTGTTGTTGTTGTTGTTGTTATGTGCCGTCGAGTTGGACCTGACTCATAGCAACCCCTCCTTGGGTTGCCGAGGCAGTATCACTACGGAAGTAGATTGCCCCATCTTCCTTCCGAGGAGTGGCTGGTGGATTTGAACAGTCCAGTGCCTTAGCCACTATGCTACCAGAGCTCCCTCTGATGGAAGTAGCACTAAAGAAATCAGCTGATGTAAAGCACTGGGCAAATCTGCTGCAAAAGACCTCTTAAAAATGCTCAAAGGCAAAACTGTTTCTTTGAAGACTAAGGTGAACCTAATCTAAGAAATATTTTCAATTGCCTCATATGCATGTGAAAGCTGGACAATGAATAAGGAAGACCAAAGAAAAGTTGATGCTTTTGAGTTTTGATGTTGGTGAAGAATACTGAAAGTACCATGGACTGCCAGAAGACCTAACAAATCTGTCCTGCAAGAAGTGCAATTGAAATGCTTCTTGAAATCAAGAATAGCCAGACTTCGTCTCACCTACTTTGGTCATGTTGTCGGAAGTGATCACTCCTTGCAGAAGGATATGATGCTTGGTAAAGTGGAGGGTCAGTGAAAAAGAAGACCCTAATGAGATGGATTGACACAGTAGCTACAATAATAGGCTCAGGTATAGCAAGAATTGTGAGGCTGGCTCAAGACTGAGCAGTATTTCATTCAGTTGTACATAGCGTCATTATGACTTGGAGCCAACTCTATGGCACTTAACAACAACAAAATAAAGAAAAGAAAAATATAACTAAAATAAATAAACTGCCAGTTATGACCTCCTGAAGCAAAACAGAAATTCACACACAACACGCTTTCAAGTTCTAAGATCAAAACAAAGCATAACCATCACATAAAGTCACTGGTTTGTGAGACCAGCTCACAAAACAAGTTTATATAACATAAAGCAAATACGGAATTTAGTTTACTAAAATGTCTATAAACAATTATTTGGTAAGATCAACTCAATTCAACAGAAAAAGAGGTTCTAGATAAAACTTACTAACTTGTCAGAGTTTCAGATTGAGGGATCTCAGACCTTCTGACAAACCTGAGCTTCAAACAAAAGTTTCCCAAAGAGGAAAGAAAAGAACACAAATGAGAACTAATTTTTTCCAAAGTGAAAGAAAAAAGAGCATATGGGAACTTGTTTTCCTAAAGAGCTCAGTTAAATTCCAAATTATTTCTAGTATATTCAGTTTGTTGTTGTTGTTATGTGCCGTTGAGTCAGCCCTGACTCATAGCGACCCCTCCTTGGGTTTCCGAGGCAGTATCACTACGGAAGTAGGATTGCCCAACCTTCCTTCCGGGGAGTGGCTGGTGGGTTTGAACCGCCAGCCTTCTGGTTAGCAATCAAGTGCCTTAGCCACTATGCTACCAGAGCTCCCATATTCAGTTTATATAGTGGTTTATAGTGGTTTTGAACATGAACCCCCAAATCAGTATCTTGGTAGGGGAGAGTTGAAATTCACTTCCTTTTTGTCATTAAAAAATCTGGTCTCTTAGGCTAGGACTTAGTTTTCCCAATCAACGGAATTCCTAGCAGGCAGTCTTCCATGAGGTGTGATCAGTGTTTTCTTTTACAGAGCACCTCTACTGGAAGAAAGTTTTCTTATAGCTGGTGGGAAAACAATGCTCTGACCCATTTCATGTCTCAGCTTTTCTTTTCACAGCAGTTTTTCTATTGGTAGTGAATGGCTTTTTGAGATATTCAAACCTATACCTGTATTTTTTTGTGGCTTAAAAATTCTGGAATTTCTTCATAAAAATCATGCAAAACCTGTTTTATTTTCTTCTGATCTAATTCATTCTGCCAGCTTGGGACATAGTCTCTTACTTTGAATATATTATTCTTTTTAATTGGACAGTACCTAAAAGTGGCCCTGAAATGACAAACTTGTTAGGGAGCTTAAACAAAATTTCAAATATATGCTATTGAATAGGCATCCCACTGGGACAGTCTTATTCAGGTACCTTTGTTCTCTAACTTACTGTGAAGAAAACCAAAAGAACTGCAAAGTAGCCAATGATTTTCCAAACTCCTTTAATAAGGTAATGCCAGCCAGACAATAAGGCATGCAATAAAGGACAGAAATATTTCTTCATGTAGCTGAAAGTTTCAAGTGGTGACTCTGAATTGCCCCTAAGTCTGGCATGCCATGTCCTCCTAAACTATAATAAAAATGTAACTTGCAAGAACAAAAATAAAAACAAATTCACTTACACACACACACACACGCACACACAAGAAAACTCAAAGAGCTATCAATGTAAAGAGAATGGAGCTAGCATTTGAGATGTTATTTACTGACAATGATTCCTGAGATTCTGTGGAAGCACAAAACCCAAATGGGTTCTCTGGTACCACAGCCTGAGTCCTTGATGCATTGGGGTCATAAAAAAAAATTGAGCCTTCAAATTCCTGCTTTTGACACCCAAAATGTCAAAATAAACAAGTCTTACCCTATTGTTCTAGTGGTGGTGAAGTGCCATTAATTCTGCTCTAATTCACAGTGACCCTATACACAACAGAACACAACAATGTCCAATCTTGTACCAGCCTCGAATCCTTAATATGCTGCAGGCATTGTCAAAACCACTGTATCAATCCATCTCATTGAGTCTCTTCTCATTTTTCACTGACCCTCTACTTTACCAAGCATGATATCCTGCTCCAGGCCTGGACCCTTCTGACAACATGACTAACGGAAGTGAGACAAAGTCTAGCCATTCTCACTTCTAAGGAGTATTCCAGCTGCATTTCTTCCAGAACAGATTTGTCCATACTTCTGGCAATTCATGGTATTTTCAGTGATCTTTGCCAACACCACAATTCAAAGGCACCAATTCTTCAGTCTTCCTTATTTTGTCCTGCCTTCACATGCATATGAGGCAATTGAAAATAATATGCCTTGGGTTAGGCGCCCCTTAGCCTTCAGAGTGATGATTTGCTCCTTAATATTTTAAAGTAGTCTTTTGTAGCAGATTTGCCCTGCCACACAGCATCTGATTTCTTGACTGCTGCTTCCATAGGTGTTGTTTGTGGATCCAAAGAAAATGAAATCCTTGAAAATTTCAACCTTTTCTCTATTTATCATGATGTTGCTTATTGGTCCAGTTGTGAGCATTTTTCTTTTCTTTTATGTTGAAAGATAATCCATACCAAAGACTGTAGTCTTTTATTTTCATCAATAAATCAATAAGTGCTTCCAGTCATATTCACATTCAGAAAGCAAAGTTGTACCTCCTGCATATCACAAGTTGTTAATAAGTCTTCCTCCAATCCTGATGCCATGTTATTCTTCAAATAGTCCATCTTCTCAGATTATTTGCTCAGCATACAGACTGAACAAGTATGGTGAATGATTACAACTCTGACACACACCATTCCAAATTTTAAACCGTGTGTTCTTGTTGTTATGTGCCGTCGAGTCAGATCTGACTCATAGCAACCCCTCTTTGGGTTGCTGAGGCAGTATCACTATGGAAGTAGATTGCCCAACCTTCCTTCCGGGAGTGGCTAGGGGGTTTGAACAACTAGCCTTCTGGTTAGCAGTCAAGTGCCTTAGGCACTATGCTACCAGAGCTCCCTTAAATCATGTAGTATCCCCATTTTCTGTTCTAATGAATTTTTCTAGGTCTATGTATAGGTTCTTCATTAGCACACTTAGTTTTGGAATTTCCATTTTTCACAATGTCATTCAAAATTCGCTATAATTCAGAGTCAAATCCCTTTGCATAGCCAATAAAACACAGGTATACATCTGTTTTGGTTAACTGGTGCTGCTAGGGGGGAATATACCACAACTGGGATGGCATGAAGAAACAGGAGTTTATTCTTTTATAGTTTTGGAGGCTAGAAGTCTAAGTTCAAAGTGCCAGGCTCTAGGGGCTGGGTGAAAGAAAGTCCTTCAACCTTGGACTTCAGGTCTGCCTCCTGCTCCTGGCCCACTGAAGCTGGAGGCTTTCTTCATTCAGGCAGCTGATGGCCACTGAGGATGACAAACTCAAGGTTGACAAGTAAAAAGGCACAATCCCAATGTTACCAAACAACATGGCAGGCCACTAATTCAAGTACAGAAGAAATCTCAAGATTGCCAGGGCATGCCGGGCCATTGAACAATGAGTCCTCTACATGCAAGAATCAAGTATGCCATAAGCTGGAGACCTTCCTCAAAGTTGCTTCTTTTATATTGGAAGCAGCCCTCATCCCTATAGCAGCCATTCATCTGCTCCAGTAGATTCCTCCACCATGGAGTTAATTACCAATCTCACCATGGAAATAACTGCATCCAATTGCCCAGCCACTCAACCAGGCCAGCCAAGTTAACATACAGCCTTAACTACCAGAACATGTTTCTGGTATCTGCTTTAAGCTGAGATCCATCTGACATCAGCGATGCTATCCCCTATTCTATCTTTTCTTCTGAATCCAGCTTTAATTTCTGACAGTTCTCTGTCAAAACAATACTGCAACTGTTTTTAAATTATCTTCAGTAAAATTCTACTTGCATTTGATATTAATGTTACTGTTTTATAATTTCTTCATTCTGTGGGATCACCTTTCTTTGGAATGAGCCCATATATTGATGTCTTCCAATCGGCTGGCCAAGTAGCTGTATTCCAAATTTCTTGGCATCAACAGGTGAGTATTTCCAGCCCTTCATCCTTTCATGGAAACATTTCACTGAGTATTCCGTCAATTCTTGCAGCCTTGTTTTTCAACAGTTCCTTCAGTGGAACTTGGACTTTTTCCTTCAATACCATTGGATCTTGATTATATACTACTCTGTGAAATAGTTGAACAATGACCAATCATTCTGGTACAGTGACTCCGTGTATTCCTTCTATCTCCTTCTGATACTTCCTGCATTGTTCTATATTGTATTTATAAATTCCTTCAATATTGCCACCAGAAGCTTACATTTTTCTTCAGTTCTTTCACCTTGAGAAATGTTCAGTGTAATCTTCCTTTTAGAATTCTAACTCCAGGTTTTTGCTATTTTATTTGAATGCTTTACTCTGTCTTCTCAAGCTGCCCTGTGAAATATGTTTAGCTCATTTTTTCATCATTTCTTCCATTTCCCTTACTTACTTTCCATTCAAGAAAGTACTTCAGAATCTCCTCTGACGTCCATTTGGATCTTTCCTTCCTTTCCTGTCTTTTTAATGACTTTTTCTTTTCTTCATGGATGATGTTCTTGATGCCATTCCACAACTTCACTGGTCTTCAGTCACTGATGTTCAATGGATCAAATCTCTTCTTCAGATGGTCTCTAAATTCAGGTGGGATATAATTGATTTCATATTTTTGTTCTTGTGGGCTTGTTTTAATTTTTTTCAGCTTCAACTTGAACATGCATATGGGAAGCTGATGGTCTGATAGAGAGTCATCTCCTGGCCATCTTTTGATTGATGATATTGAGGTTCCCCATTGCCTCTTTGTGCAGATGGAGTCATTTTAATTTTGTGTATTCTGCCTGGTAAGGGACACATGCATAGACACTGTTTTTGAAATTGAAAATAGGTATTTGCAATGAATAAGTTGTTGTTGTGGTTAGGTGTCATTGATAAGACTCATAGTAACCCTATGTACAACAAAATGAAATACTGCCCAGTCTTGTGCCTTCCTCAAAATGTTGTCGTGCTTCAACTCATTATTGCAGTTCTATGTCAATCCATCTCATTGAAGTTCTTCCCCTTTTTCAGAGACCCTCCACTTTACAATCATGATATTCTTCTCCAGAATCTGGTCCCTTCTAACAACATGGCCAATGTGTGAGAGATGGAATCTAGCCATTCTTGCTTCTAATGAGCTTTGTGGCTGCACTTCTTCCAAGAGAGATTTGTTTGTTTTTCTGGCCCTTTCAATATGGTACCTTCAATTTCCTTTGCCAATGCCAAAGCTCAAAAGCATCAATTACTCTGCAGTTATCCTTATTCACAGTCTTGCTCTCACATGCATATGAAGCCATCTGTTCTAATGGTTGTGTCTTGGTCTATATAAAGTTTCCTTATGAGCAAAATTATGTATTCTGAAATTCCCATTCTTTGAAATGTTATTCATAATTTGTTGTGATCCACACAGTTGAATGCCTTTGCACAGTCAATAAAACAAAAGTCAACATTTCTGTTATTTGCTTTCAGCCAACATCCACAGGCATCCTCAATGACATCATTTATTTCACATTTTCTTCTGAATCTGGCTGCAATTTCCAGTAGTTTTCTGTTGTATTGCTGTAACCATTTTATAATTATCTTCAGCAAAATTTTACTTGTGTATGGCATTGATGATATTATTCAATACTTTCTATATTCTAGTAAATCACTTTTTTTTTTTTTTTGAATGAATCTCTTCCCACCAGTTGGCCAGGTAGCTGTTTTCCAAACTTCTTGGCATAAACAACTAAACACCTCTAGTGATGCATCTGTTTGTTGAAATATCTCAAAGGGTATTCCTTTATTTCCTGGAGCCTTGTTTTTGGTCAATTCCTTCAATACTGTTGGTTCTCGATCATATGCTACCTCCTGAAGTGGTTGAACATCAACCAGTTATTTTTGGTACAGTGTTACTGTGTATTCTTTCCATCCTCTTTTAATGATTCTTGCACCCTTCAAGGTTTTACCCATACAATCCTTCAAGATAATAACTTGAGGCTTGAATTTTTTTTCTTCAGTTCTTTAAGCCTGAGAAATGTCAAGAGTGTTCTTTCTCTTTGATTTTCCATCTCTAGGTCTTTGCACATTTCATTATAATATGTTACTTTGTCCTCCTCAGCTGCACTTCAAAATCTTATGTTTATCTGTACTTCCCTAGTTATCAGCAATTGATGGTTTGAGCCATAATCAACCCATGGCTTTGTTTTAACTATTATAGTGAGCTTTTACATGGCCTCTTTCAACAAATGTGGTAAATTTGATTGAGGTGTACTCCATCTAGTGAGGCCCACATGTACAGTCAATGTTTCTTTTTTTAAGAAGGTATCTGTAGTGGGTAATTCATTTGTCATGCAAAATTCTGTTACACGATCTCTGCCTCATTTCTATCACCAAGGCCATATTTTCCAACTGCCAATACTTCTTTGTTTCTGATTTTTGCACTCCATTCACCAATAATAACCAATACATCTTGATTGCATAGTTGATCAATTTCAGACTGCATAAATTGGTAAATATCTTCAATTTCTTCATCTTCTAATTTAGTGGTTGGTGCATAAATTTGAATAATAATGGTTTTCACTGGTCTTCCTTGTAGGTATATGGACATTATCTTATGACTGACAGCATTATACTTCAGGACAGATCTTGAAATATTATTTTTCATGGTGAATGTGACACCATTCCTCTTCAATTTGTCATTCCTTGCATAGTAGACCATATTATTATCTTATTTAAAATGACCAATTCTAGTCCATTTCAACTCACTAATGCCCAGGATGCTGATCCTTATATGTTCCATCCCAAATTTGACAACTTCTAATTTTCTTGGATTCATATGTTGTACATTGCACATTTCAATTATTAATGGATGTTTGCAGCTATTTCTTCCCATTTTGAGTCATGTTCCATCAGAAAATGAAGGTATGGAAAGTTTCACTCCATCCACATCATTAAGGTCAACTTTACATTGGGACAGCTCTACTCTAGTCCTATTTTGAGTACCTTCCAAACTGAAGTGCATGTCATCTGACATTATATCTGACAATGTTTCACTGCTATTCATTACATTTTCCAGTATTACATCAGAAAGTATTCCACTGCTATTCATAAGATCTCTAATTTTTACAGATGTGGATGGTCTCATCCTTCTTCTCAGTATAGCTTAGTCTAGAAATTCCTCTGAAACCTGTCCACCATAGGTGACCCTGCTGGTTTTTGAAATATTGTTGCCATAGCCTCTAGCCTCCCAGCATCATGCAAATCACCACAGCAGGACAAATTGACAGACGAGTGGTGGTCTTTCTCTAGTAGAAAGTAGAAAAGAAATGAGCTTCATAGAAGTGTGCCATAATTTACATCAGGGCAGTATTATGTGAATGTACAAACTTTTCCACAGGACATGATGCAGAAGTAAGTTTTTTACAGAAATCCTAACATGACCACAAACATTTTTTTCCATTGTCAGTTGATCACATAATTCCTGAAGACAAGTGATCCAAACAATTCTCAATAATCTTTGTCCTATGCTCCTTGGAACATGTCTTAGCAAAAAATAAATAAATAAATAAACAAATACCTACACACAATAGAAAAACAGCATAGTTTTATTTCTTTCTTTGTTGGCCCAAGAGTGCTGTGAGTTAACCCTTTACTGTGTGCTCAATCCAAATGTCTGTATTTTGACATTCTACTAACACATGAACAATCTTCTTACATAGTACTTTACTCATAAGTGAGAAGGTATTAAATAGAGTTGGCTCATGCATAAATAGTTCTGTTAATTCCACATCAACTGATCTTTGTATCCAGAAAGCACTTTTGTACCCATGTTTACACTTTATGCCTTAATCATGTCCACTGTGGTATTTTCAGAAAACTCCAGGATGCTGGAAGTCCTGAGTGAATGTTCAAGGTAGCAAATAAGTCATCAGAGTCGATAAAAATAAATAAATAGATAGATAGATAGATAGATAGATAGATAGATAGATAGATAGATAGAATTGAGCAATGCAAAGGTATTGATTCCTTTCACCAATACAACAAACTCAGGCCTGTGCTCCATATGCATTTCATATTTCTCTTTACACAGCTTGATAGAGAGTATGTCTGGTGCTAAATTTAATCTTGCACACCCATGTCCTCCAATAAGGATAAACTTTCCCATTTATTCTTTCCATGTCCTAAACTTGTTCCACATGCTTTCTTCTTCTTACAACAACGTTTTATTTTATTAAAGGTAGAGAAAATTCAATACTTTCATGTTTTATAGCTTTTCTTAAATTTCTAGTAGTGGTAGATATGTTATCTTTGATGACATCATTCCCTGCAAATTGTGCTGCATGGAGCAGAACAGTAAACTAATAAGTACAAGCATAGAATAGGGGAAAAATTTTGTCTTTAGCAGATGTTTATAGAAAAGCAAAGCTCACAGACCAGTTACACATTAATATGTGCTGCAGATCCTCCATTTCCCCAAGGGTTATCTTTTCAGTCATTTTTTTCTCTCAGCGCCAATTCAAGGAAACAGGGGTAGCCACCGCCACGTGATTGGAGCCAATAGTTAAGGCTTTGCTAGAAGGTACAGCAAAGCTTCGGGGAGAGGAAGAGCTTGTGGTCCTGTATATTTCAGGTAACATATTTTCTGTTGCCATACAGTGCCAGCAAAGACTTTAAGCCTCTTTTTATGCTTTCAAATGATCTGTCTCAGTTAAACGGTTAAGAAAAGGTAAAAAAAAAAAATGAGTCAAGTTTTATTACTACAATATACTGGTAACTCTACTTTCTGACGAGGGTATTTCAGATTCAGAGATGATATGGATAATTTATTAATGTTTTTTCTTCCAGGAAAATTTATTTCCATACCAAGTAACTTTTATTTAATTAGAATCTAAAGATGGCTTTGGGCATCCTGCTGCTTGCGGAGTGATCCTTTAAATGGGATCTTGCAGCAGCCAGAGGCCATTTTCAGGTGTGTGATGTGGTCCCTGAAAGTCTTGGCCAGGTGCTTGATCTCTGCCCTCTGAGGCTGGAAAGTGCAGAGGGCCACCTTGACCAGCAGGGTGGAGCAGCCTATTGTGTGACTCAGGACGTTTTGGGGATTATTAGGGGGTAGCCCTATGCTTCTCAGTGCTTTTCTGGTCTAAGTATGTAATTGTATGTTCTCATGTACCATCCTGGTTTGAATTTCTGTCTACCCCAATGGGATGAAAAAATTATTGAATCTGAGACTATTTCCTGCCAATTTTAATACCTTTTTAGCACAGGAAACAGTGCTTTGTACTAAAACAAACATGTCCATTGCTTTAGAGTAGATTCCAACTCATAGTGAGTCTATGTATGATCTAAAAATTCTTATTGAATCATATTTTTTAGAGACAGATAGCGGTCCATTGAAGACTAGCTACATAAAGATGTCAAATAATTTTATATATTTCATCTGATTTGACATGAAATTCCAAAGTGCATCTTTATATGATTTTTCTTTTCTTCAAAGTAAATTATCCATCAATCAGGTTATTAAACATATAATGCAAAATCAACTCAATGGGCTATTATGCAGACTCTAAAAATAACCATAATGAGGCTATGAATAATTATTAAAAAGATATATAATATAATTTTCAATGAAAAAGGAAGGAAAGAGATATGCCTATGTACTATAATTACTCCTGTCTATAGCTTAAAACATGAGAATGATCTAGAGAATAGAATTATAACATGGTAAGAACATTGTGGTTATTTTCATTTTCCAAATTTCCTGTAAATTATTATTTATTATTTTAATAACTAAAAAGATAAAAGAACTAATTTTCCTTTAAAACACAGAAAACCTATAAGTAGCATGGACTTAAGTATTGGAAGAGTCCATGGTTAAAAAATAAAATAACATGGCAGCTTACCACATGGGCCAGGATTAAAATATCTGCAGTTAAATTTATTTTTTTTTAACACTTAATTTTTTTTAATACTTTAACATTTTAACTGAGTGATCTTGGAGAAGTGATTGGCATTCTCTGCAAGCTAGTTCTTTTTTTTGTTGTTGTTGTTCCATTTAAAATGAGATATAATATTAATGATGATATCTATTCCCTATAGGAGCTCTGGTAGCTCAGTGCCTAAGGCACTTGACTGCTACCCAGAAAGCCAGTGGTTCAAATCCACAAGCCACTCCTTGGAAGGAAGATGGGGCAATCTACTTCCATAGTGATACTGCCTCAGAAACCCAAGGAGCAGTCGCTATGAGTCACGTCAGACTCGAAGGCACATAACAACAACAACAACAACTATTCCCTATATAAAGTACTAGGTAAAATATTGGGAATATCATGAGAACTTTTAAAAGCTAGCTAATGATTTCAACAGAAAGTAAGCTCTATTATGCTAGAGATTTTTTTATTTCATCAATATAGATGAGTACCTGATGATTAGCAGTTTCATAAATAAATTTTTGTTGATGAAAGTATGACTGAAAGGAGTATATAATAAAGCAAGTAGAAAAGACCTCACAAAAAGCTTAAGGAACTTAAAGAAAGAAAGGCTAAGAATATATGTATAAACTGTCGTTGCTAAATCTATATCTATATCTATATATATACACACACACACATACATAGTTATATGGAAACTGTCTGAGAAGATAAATAAAATATCACTTTATATACACTGAAGGAAATTAATCCAATTCTCCTACTGTGTAACTTGTTTTCAGGATAAAATACTTTTTTCTTATAAAAAACTATTTGACACATAACTTGTAGTAATTTACTGTGTTTCTATTCAAAATAACTTCCTTTTAGTGGGTTAGCTCAAGTTCTAGCTGAAACAGCCATAGTAAATAAGTAAAACAAAATTGCTATAAAAAGAGTGAATAACATTTGACAACATCCTTTCAGTACTGTTGGAAGAGAAAAGCCAAAGCTGCCCAAAACTTGGAATCCCATACCAAAAATGGTGCATCCTCAGCTTTCAGATTCCATCTTGCTACCTCTACTCAGTGATGTCATTGAAATACATTAATACCCTCATGACCCACACATTTTTTTTTTAAACTTCAGGTCATATCACATTTGCTATGTTCTGTCTTCAGAAACGACTTGGAATATATCCCAGTGTATTGATTATCTCTCAGATTTAAAATGAAAAATATAACTCACTTGGAAAGCAATAAACCAAGTTATGGGCAGTTTTTGCTATATATATATATATATATATATATATATATTTTTTTTTTCCCATGAGTAGACCAATGTCTATCTAAAAATTTTCAGGATAAATAGAGATATGTATGAGCTATATAGTGCAATGATAATATGCTTCCATGTAACCCACATATGGGAGTACAATACTGACTGAGAAATGTTCTAAGAGATAAACCACTTACTATGTGTTTACGCAGTGAATATAAAAGAAAAGGAAATTTCAGGATCCCTTTATCCATCTTCCAACTCAGAATCCCTGTGTCTGTTCATTTATGGTTTGAATAAATTGCTTCTCTATAAATAAATGTTCAGTAGATCTTACTCCATAAAGAGGTGCTGTTGCCTCCTAATAATGTCCATTCCTGGAAACTGGCTCTAAATAAATGAAAATAAGCAAGGTAATTTCAAGATGGGAAAAATGGGTCTATGGGATAGAGAGTGACATGGTTACACTAGAAAAATTGCTCAGGAAAGGCCTCAAGTAGAATGTTATATTTTAAAATGACATGTAATTAACATGAGAATTTTAATCAGAGATGCAAATAATAAACATTGAGTCATGAAAACATGCAATGAAATCTGTTATTAGTTGAGTTGTGTCTCCCAAAAAGAAATATTGAATTTCTAACTGTTGGTACACTTGAACATAAAATTAATTGTAAATAGGGTCTTTGCAGATGTAATCATGTTAAGATGAAGTCTTCTGGATGAAGCTCAATCTGATATATCCAGTGTTTTTAAAAGGAGAAAAAGAGAGACACCACAGACTCAGAGACATGGGGAGAATGCCATGTAACTATGGTGGCAGAGCTAAGGAATGACAGAATTTCTAGAAATACCAGAAGTTAAAAGAAAGGCATGAACATATTATCCTTATATCCTTTGGAGAGGGTATACCATTAATGACATTTTTTTTATCTCAAACTTCTAGTCTTTAGAATCAAGAAAGAATATACTTTTGTTGTTTATGTCACCTAGTTTATGGTAGTTTGTTATAGCAGCCCTAGGTGATCCCATAGAATGTGGAAATTATAGACCAATATCATTAATATCACATGCAAGTAAGATCTTGCTGAAGATAATTAAAAAATGGTTGCAGCAGTATATTGGCAGAGAACTTCTAGAGATGCAAGCTGGATTCAGAAGAGGATGTGGAACAAGGGATATCATAGCTGTTGTCAGATGGATCTTGGCTCAAGACAAAGAATACCAGAAAGATGCTGACTTGTGTTTTATTGATTGTGCAAAGGCATTTGATTGTGTGGATCATGACAAATTATGGATAACATTGAGAAGAATGGGAATTCCCAAATACTTGATTGTACTCATGAGGAACCTGTACCTTGACCAGGAGGCTGTCATTCAAATGGAACAAGGGGACACTACATGGTTTAAAATAAAAAACGG
>NW_006922374.1:838905-840745 GCF_000298275.1 Orycteropus afer afer | reverse complement strand
CTGTGAAGGAACTGTTTCAACTGCTGAGGAGCAAGGATGTCTCCTTGAGGACTAAGGTGTACCTGACACAAGCCATGATATTTCCAATCGCCTCATATGCATGTGAGAGCTGGACAATGAATAAAGAAGACTGAAGAAGAGTTGATGCTTTTGAGTTGTGGGGCCAGCGAAGAATGCTGAAAGTACCATGGACTGTTAAAAGAGCTAACAGATCTGTCCTGGAGGAAGTGCACCTGAGATGCTCCTTGGAAGTGAGAATGGCCAGACTTCATCTCACCTATTTTGGTCATGCTGTCAGAAGGGACCATTCCTTGGAGATGGATGTCATGCTTGGTAAGGTGGAGGGTAGAAGAAAGAGGGGGTGGCCTTCAGTGTGATGGATTGACATGGTGGCTGTGGTGATGGGCTCAAGCAGGGATCGTTGATCTGACATGGGATCAGGCAATGTTTTGTTCTACTGTGCATCGGGTTGCTATGAGTCAGAAAAGACTTGACAGCACCTAACAACAAAAAAAGTTGGCCATGAACATCACTTTGGATCACCTTTTAATTGTGATCGGTGCTTGTGAAAGTATATTCATCAAGGCAGTGATACTATCTGATAGATAATTTTAAAAGTTTTTTACATACATGCACATACATTTTCCAAAACCTATGTCTTATGAAAAAGTTCAGGATTTTTAATATCATACAGAAAGAGCACAAACTCTTTAACAAAGTCCAAGAAAAACATCTAAAGGAATCCACATGGGAATTGAATTTTGCTATATTTAGTGAGATAAGGAAATGGAATAGAGATAATTCAAGGCTAAATGGCCAGAAGAAAATGTGTGCTGGATCATGAGGAATTTGGCACAGGAAAACCTATTTTAACTGTTTGTATACATCTCTCTTAGCACAGTGCCTAAAGCAGTTGATTGCTAACCAGAAGGCTGGAGGTTCAAACACACCAACCACTCCTCAGAAGGAAGGTTGGGCTATCTACTTCTTTAGTGGTACTGCCTTGGAAACCCAAGGAGGGGTCACTATGAGTCAGATCCGACCCAACGGCAGTGAGTTTGGTTTTTTTTGGGTATGCATCTAACACTTCCCAATTCCTTTGTATTTTATTCCTGTTCTTCCTGAGCAGAGTAACTGATCCTTTAATCTGTTTATCGTGTTGTTTGTCCTACCTTAAACATAGTCTAGATAATTGAAAGGGTATAGAGTATATTTTATTTACTTTCTGGAAGAATTTAACACATTCAGGGAAACAATGTACACTGAGCTGGAAATTAATGAGTTCTTTTTTTTTTAATGTACAAAACTGAAGCTGTAATTGAATGCTTCCTATATTCACATGCTATCATATTAAAATTATACATCCTTGACCAGCACAGATGAAGTATTCTCAATAGTTTCATATATAAATCTGTTTTCTTAACTTCCTTCATCATGCTTTGATGGGATTACACATAATTATTAATATTGTAAGCATTAAAAATATAGTTGGTGTTGCTATGAATACTACTGATCAATGCTTTAATAGATATTCTTTTAGATGGGCAACTTTATATGTAAATTTTAAAGTATTTAAATGGTGCAAGTAAAATACAATGATGATACTAAGATTTTAAAATAATCCAGTCAACAGTTGTTCTAAGGAAAACCTGATTAGATGCTTTCTACATATACCTAACAAAACCAACTGTCACTGAGTCAATTCTAACTCAGTGATACCTTATAGGACAGAGTACAACTGCCCTGTAGGGTTTTTAAGGCTGTAAATCTTTATGGAAAGACTGTCTCATCTTTCTCCCTTGGAGTGACTGGTGGATTCAAACCACTGATCTTTTGGTTC
>NW_006922374.1:822768-838515 GCF_000298275.1 Orycteropus afer afer | reverse complement strand
CTCCAACCTGTCTACCTGTGCATACACAGTCCTTCTATTCTCCTATGATTAATCTCTCCAAGGAGTATATCTACCTAATGTAAATATTCATCTCATATTCCTGTCTTTTGTTTGGCTGGAAGACACAAGAATGGGTTCAATTCCAGACCTGAAGGATGGCTAGGGGACATAGTCTCAGGAATTCCACCATGCTCTATTTGACCAGCCAACCTGGTCCCCCCCCCCTTTTTTTTTAATATGATTTTGAGTTTTGTTCCACATTGTTCTCCCACTGGATTCAGGATCTCCTACATAGATCCTCCTCCAAGTGGTTGACAGTGGTAGCCGGGCACCATCTAGTTCTGGTTTCACAGTCATATAGACTGAGGATCTCATGATATACTAGTCCTTTTGACTAATTGTTTCCATGCATTTTTGATTTTCTTCATTCTTCTTTGCTCTGGATGAGGAGAGATCCATTGTTTTATCTAGATGGCCGTTTGCAAGATTTTAAGATCCCTGTTGCTACTTGCCAAAGTAGGATGTGGAACAATGTTTTTGTGTAGTATGTTATGCCAATTTAGTTTCATATCCCTTGTGACCATGGTCCCGAACCACAAGTGCAACAATTGGTTCCCTCCGGATAGCTGGCTGTGACCAAGAAATGACTACAACCTTGTCCCTTGTCAGCTTTACTATGTAACTGGAAATTCTCACAGAACATACAAGTACACTTGTAGAAACATTGTCTGCCAAACCTATACATGGGCACACTCCCTCCTGCACAGACATACCTAATCATTCAGCCTGTCGCCTTATCTATCCACCCATAGATCAATGTTTGTCATTACAGACAATGCAGTATTGTATGTACAAAGGGGTTCATCTTTGTTGTCTGTACCTCCCATTCATGGCTCTATATCTTCCTCTTCCTCAATGTCATCATATTGATCACTCGCATTTGATACATTGCCCTTCCCTTCACCCAAATCAATACTTGTGTCTACTGATCTAGCAGTGTTCCCTCCCCTCCCCTCCCACCCCCTGTAACCAACAAAGAAAATTTCTTTCCATATATAAACCTTTTCCTTGAGGAAGTCATGTCTTATATCTGAACCCAAGTTTTTCTTTCATGTTTCTTTCCCGAATTTAAACCAAGTAGCATAATGCATAAGGCACTTGACTGCTAACCAGAAGCCTGGCAGTTCAAACACTCCAGCCACTCCTTGGAAGGAAGGTTGGGCAATCTACTTCCATAGACTGCCTCAGAAACCCAAGGAGGGGTTGCTATGAATTGGGTCCGACTTGGTGGCCCATAACAACAAGAAGAGCATGCTTTCAAAAAACATTTGGCTATTCAGGATACGGGGTTCAGTAATTATGTTGTGTATTTTAGGAAAAGTGAAAAATCAAAAAATATATATATATATGTAATAGAGATAGAAAGAGAATTCATATGCATTTGGTTTTTGTTTTGGTAAGTACGTTGAATGCTTCCCTATCTATTCCCCTCTTTTCTGTACTCCTTTTTTTCTCTATTGTATAAAAGACTATGAAGTCTTGCTCCATACATAGACTTCCATAGCTATAGTTCTTTTTATAATGATATTTTATCACCTCAAAAAAAATTATGAAATGTGTGTTCAAAGAATAGCAAGCTTATTAGGACTTCTAAGATTATAAATATACACATAAGTTTTGGTCATTATTTAGATTACCAGTAAAATCTGTGTGACTATGCTTGCAAATATGCAAATATACCCACTCTTCACTGATTGACTATCTCATTATCCAACATTTTGAATTTATGACAATAATAAATTATCTATTATGCAACTATTTTGCACATTAAAAATATATATCTGACAGTAACAGACACTGAGGTGTGAGACGAGGGTAACATTGGCTGTGACGGTTGAAGTAACATATCAACTTGGCCGGGTCATTATTTTCAATGGTTTAGCAGTTGTATAATGACATAATTTGGTAGTTAAGTGATGATGTAGTTATTCTCTGTTTAATGATCTGATGCAGTCATCCTCCATTTTCACGTAACACCAGTTCTCAAGTAACAATCTGGTCTTTGAAACCTAACTATATAGATAAGTGAGAAGTGGGTGTATCTAACATAAAATGACATAATTCAGATTTTTTTATCTTAAAATATGGGGAAATAAGCCAGAAGCAAAGTGCTTGTTATTGTTGACACTGCAGAGGGAAAGTTATATACTTTAGATAGCCTCAGAGCATCTGTTATCTGAATATGAACCAAAAACATTTATATATATATATAAAAGTATATATATATATATATACTGATCATATTAATTGGAGCATGATTTCCTCTAAAAGAAATGAGTCTATAGATTACTATTTCAAAACTATGTGCGAGAATAGATAGTCAAATGTTTATTCCATTTTAAGAAAATATAAATATATTTTCTTCTTTACAGTCAGAAAACATTCACATGCTAAGAATATGGGTTGACAAAATATAGGAGGATAAAAAATAAGAAGGGAAAACACATAGTAATCACTCTTCCACAAAACATTGACCTTTTTTTTCCAAGGTCTGACAATTTAAAAAATATATTCATCTATGTTTGATCTTCAAAGAGAATAATATATAAGCATTGCACAAACCAACATCCCAAATTGTAACTACAGTATTCTAAAGTCAGCTAAAATTAAGGATATTTATTGCCAGGGGGAACACCTAGTATAATTACTTTTAATGGAAAATGAATGAATCTCAGGAAAAGGTGATAGATAACTAAAACGCAACACTTTCCATTGCAAAGTAAAATTTATTTCTCCATTCTTTCAGTATGAAGTTGTCTTGTGAATTGGTTTAGTCAAGAGAATATGAGAGAAGTTTCATTGTATACTTTCTGAAACACGGATTCAAGATATAATGCAGGTTTATTTCTTCTGTTAAAAATTTTAATAGCTTTATGTAGATATAATTCATACACCATACAATTTATCCATTTGTGCTTCAAGCTACAAGACTGAATATCTTGTTGAATAACGAGAAGCATGTAGCCAGCTTGCTCCTATTTGTCCCATTGAAAACCAGCCAACCCCAGAAGGTGAGCTGCCTGGCTGACCATCAATGACTACAGATTCATGGATGAGATCCATTTAAAACAAAAGAAGAACCTTAGGCCTGAGTGCAACCCAAATCCTCCTCTCTCTGACCAGTGAGCTTGGCAGACCAGTGAGCTTAAACCACTGCGTGTCATTTTATGGAATTACATAGTCGGGTATTTGCTGCTTTTGGTTGTTTTTTATTCAGCACCAAAAACAAAACAAAACAAACAAACAAACACAAAATAGCTGATAACAATAAACAGAGGTTTTAAAAAAATTTATTCATGTTCTTAAGAAATTGAACAGCCATTGAGGTACAGATTTTAATTTCATTACTCGTGCTTTGTGTCCTCTGCCTGAGGTAGAGCCCCAAATTCTACAGGCTCAGAAGCTGCAATTGCTAAGTTAGTAAAGGAGGAGATGAGAGTGGCTGAGGCCAAACCTTGAATCTGGACATCATTCAGCCCAGTCTGATGACCCATTTCAAGGAGGGAATGTGCAGTTTCCCTTTTTTCCCTGCACTTTTCTCTTATAGATCCAATGTCTACTCTACACTCAATATTAATACAATATATAACATAATAATATGAATAATATTCTGATTGCCCCAGATCTGTCCACAGATCTGTGTCCGTGTCAATGTGGATTCCATGGAGCTGGTTTCTTCTTGCCTGGATATGATGCCTTCTATGTTTGAAAATGGCCATGTTTCATTGGGCTTCAGCTTCTTGTCTTTCCCTAGTCATTGTCCTCACTCCATCTCCATCTCCAATCAGTGCTCAATCTAATTCTTCATCCTCTCGTTTGATGTACTGAGTTCCAGACTCATTATCTGTATCCATTCCACTTGTTTTTTCTGGGTCTCCACTGTAGAGGGATTGGGCAGAGTGTGGATAACATGCCACCCTGTGGCTGCCTCCTCCTACCTTCTCTGACATCATGGATATCCACTTTCTGCTTGCGCGTTTGCTCACTTGTTCAGAAGTTTTAGTTCAAATAGATGAAGTTAATTGTTTGGGTGTTCTGTAATTCATGTTCTTACATAATGGTATGCCAAAATATATGAAATATGTTTTATTTTGTTTTATCTCTCTCTTGCCTTTTATCTTTTGTAAAATCTTCCAGCTTTTCTCCATGTAGTAGAGCAAATCTCACTGAAATGATGCAGTCATTTCATGAAACTTTTCTGAAACCAAGAGAAACTCTATAAAATAGCTTTGTGAGAATATTTTGAGAAAACAGAAAGCAGATTGAATAAAGGAAACATAATTGCTTCCTCCTTATACCACTTAGAAGAAAGGCTGGTGACCTACTTCTGTAACTTTGCAGCCTTTGAAAACCCAGTGGGCACAGTACTACTTTGAAACATTTGAAACAGCCATAAATCTGCCATATTTCCTTCTGTTATTTGTTTGCTTTGTTTTCTTTTGGTATGTTCTTCCTACCACTGTATCAAATGGTCAGGTTGAGGAGAGGGTAAAAGATAAATTCTCAAGAACTAAATCCCATGGTGTCCGTAGAGGAGAAGGAATTGGTCTTTCTTTGCATGATGGTGGGTTTCTGATGAGAAATACTTAGCTTTGTTACTTTAGACAAAACCATCTATTTCACTTTGGGCTTGCATGAAGGGTAATAGCCTTCAAAAGGTAAGAAAGAATTCCATGCCCAAATCTTTCCAAGAGCAAGGGTTCATCAAAGCAAACATTTTTAAGTAACTAGCTGGGTTACTTTTATTGAGGGGTCTTTTTTTTGGGAGTTGTTCTTCATATGGGTTGATTGTCTCTGCCACCTCACCCTATACCTTCATGGATATTTTGGCAATATCTATATATATTTTTGGTTTTCACACTGTGAAAATGAGGGTGTATTTAGCTGATAGAGTCCATGGTTGATGCTAAACATCCCAGAACATAGAGTAGCCCATTAAAAAAGGATTATACAATCCAATGTGTCAATAGTTCTGAGATTGAGAAACTGCTCAAGGGGAGCCAATCCTTCACAGTTTAGAATACACAGGTGCCTTTTTCTTCTCTGAGTCTTTAAAATTTTGTCATTAAAGCTCAATAACACTCTTGCAATTGAAGTAGAACCATTGTACTTAAAGTTAAAGTACTCCATTAAGAAAAAAAAAATGCATACTAATGTATCTATAATTTACAGACTACAGGTTTCAAATAACATAGTGAAGAACTCAAGTCCCTGAAGCAGGATGTAATGGAACAACTTATAATAAATTTACCATTTGCTGTGATGTTATTGCTATTTGTTGCTGTCAAGTTAGCCCTCAACTCATGGTGACTCCGTGCACAATGGACTGAAACATTACCAGGAATTGCACTATCTCCATGACCAGGTGTCAGACTGTTATGACTCACAAGGTTTCATTAACTCATTTTCAGACATAGATCCTTGTGTGTTTATTCTGGAAGCTATGCTGAAATCTAGTCAGCATCAAAAACCCTCTCTCATTATATTAGTATATTTCTACAAAGAAACATTTGAGTACTTTGCTGTTGTCTGTGTCCCAAAATCACAGCTTATGAGTTCCATCTGTTGCACAACTTAAAAAAAGAATCATTTTATTGTAGTGCCAGCAGTCTTGGGAACTACAAGAGAAAATGTGTCTCTCATTGCACACTATGAATCAAAAATCACTAAACATGGAAATAGCAACATAATTCACTCACTTTCTAAAATAAGTTACAGGAAATTACTATTTTTTGAGACCATCACTGAACATGATGCTAAAACATGTATAGCTTAATTAGGATTCAATTTTATTTATTTTTATTTTTTGTGGGACTATCTTCTGCCCAAGCTATGTGTGATCATGGGTGTATTCCCATTCGCCTACCCATGCCTGATCTTCTTGCTGTCTACTTATATATCCACCCAAAGATTAGTGTTCACTATTACTGTTGATGAACTTTTGTGAATGTCACAGTATTTACCATTGTTGACTCTACCTCTTGTGGACCTCTGTGTCTTCCTTTTCCTTAATGATACTGTGCTGCTCACACACTTCTATTATATTACTTTTCTCTTGACCAAAATCAATACATCTCTCTTAACTAGAGAGCAATTTTCCCTTCTCTCCCCTCCCCTCTCATCCCTGGTAACCAAGAAAGATACTTCCCTTCCTTGTATAAAACTTTCCTTGACTTTTTATAATAACAAACTCATATAATATTTGTCCTTCTATGACTGACTTATTTCACTCAGCACAATGTCCTCCAAGTTTGTCCATGTTATGAGGTGATTCGAAGATTCTAAATTATTTTTTAACGTTGCATAGTATTCCGTTGGGTGTATGTACCACAGTTCAGTTAGCCATTTATCTGCTGATGGACACTTAGGTTGTTTTAATAGTAGAGATGGAAACAAACTGTTTTTTGCTTATTGTTTTAAGACTTCAAACCTGCCATTCTTATGTTCATATACATATATTTTAAAAAAAGATGTTTATAAAATTTATAGAATTGAAGGCAGAGTTAAGCATATAAAAAGAACACTTCCCTTATTTGTTCCCAAAAATATATCAGATTGAGACTTATTACCTGAAAGTTAAAATTAAAATTAAAAGTGATAATTTTGTCCCCCATACTGTTTCCTTTTTGTTTAAACACTGTGAATTCTCAAAAATTCAACATTTATCTTAGAATTCCCTTTCCATGAACATCCACTCATGTATAAAGGAGAGAGACATATGTGGGGTGGGAAAAGCTAGCCTAAAGCAAAGATTTGGGAAAGAAATAAGTATTAGTAGAGTAGCAATTTTAGTTTATATAACTAGCACTTGAAATGATACAAGAATTTTATTTATAGAACTTTTTTTTTTTTAAATCACCAAATGTATACTTCAATGCTTTTAAAGATCTGCCTTATTTTGCTAATTACATGTTAAAATATCAGTGCTTTTCTTTTTTCTCCCCTGTGAAATTTACTCTGGTGGTTAGTAAATTTATTACAATGTTCCTTGATTCTTGTTTATTCAGGCATTTTCATTACTTTGATTACATTATCTTATACAATGACCCCAAAACTCTTTTAACCCATTTCATTCATTGACTTATAAGACACTGACTATACATAGTAGAATTTGTGTAGCAAATAAATTAACCTTACCCACAAAGCACAAGGAAGAATAAAAGTTTCTATTTTTTATCTATCTTGGAAGCAGGTCGCAACGTTTATGCTTCATTCAAAATTACTTTAAGCACTGCCTTTCAGATTCTTCATTTATTTGACAAATCTTCATTGAGCACATACTGCCTGTCAGAGAGGCCTTAGACAAAGGAGATGTAGGGACAGAAAAACCAAAGTCCTTGCCTTCATGGAACTTGCATTTTAGGATGTTCATTCTACCTCTATTCTTTTGATTGTGGTTTTTCTCCTGACTATTGTAGACAATCTATGCATTCATCTTTTAAACAATTATTTATAGACTCCTATTTGTTCTTCTTTGTGCTGTTGTGGTTGTTGTTAGGGGTCATTGAATTGGTTCCGATCGCACCCTTATGTACAACAGGATGAAACTCTGCCTGGTCCTTGTCATCCCCACAATCATTGCTAAGATTAAGCCTGTCATTCCAGCCACTGAGTCAATCCACCTCATTGGTTGTATATGCTAGGTGCTAGGTAAAGATTGGTGAAATGATTACTGTTCTTCATGGCTCTTAAATTACATTAGATGAATAAATGTCAAAGGTATAAATTAATAGAAAATAATGAGATTTTAGTCCTGAAAAGGAAATAAAACACAGTATTGTGCACACACACAAAAACAAACAAACAAACATGGATGAGAGTGGATGTCCCAGATTGTCCTTAGGGAAAATTAAGCTGAGAGATGAATTAAAAAATAAAAACTACCCATACCAAGAATATTAATTCAAATTTGAGTTTTTGTATTATCATGTATAGTTTTTGATATAGGTAAGAGTCAGAATACAGATGTGGTGAAATAGGCCAGTATAAGTAAATTGCAGTGAATAAAAGGATGGAATGAAGTTAGAGAAACTTTATTTTTATTTTTAATAAAGCATATTATTAGGAATTGGTGTAAGTTTTATGTGTAGGATAAGAACCAGAGAAGAATCAAGGCTGACTTCTAATTTTCTGGCATAAGCAGTAAGACAGATAAGGAATATAGTTTATGGGAAAGGTGATTTGAGTTTACAAAACATGGAATTACAGATGTCAATAGGGCACTCAAGGAGAGATGTGGCAATCATAGATATGATTAGAGAAACCTAGGGCTGCAATTTAAAATTAATAGTAACAAATTGAATCCCCTGTGATGTAGAGAGGGAGCTCTGGTAGCATTGTGCCTAAGGCACTTGACTGCTAACCAGAAGGCTGGCGGTTCAAACCCACCAGCCAATCCTCAGAAGGCAGGTTGGGCAATCTACTTCCATAGTGATACCCCCTTGGAAACCCAAGGAGGGGTTGCTATGAGTCAGGGCCGACTCAACAGCACATAACAACATAACAACAAGAACAGCATGATGTAGAGAAGATAATGCTTGCAACCAAAAAAAAAAAAAAAAAAAAAAAAACCCACCAAACTCACTGCCATTGAGTTGATTCTGACTCATAGTGACCCTCATTGGATTTCCAAGGTGGTAAATCTTTATGGAAATAGAATGCTCAGTCTTTGTTCCATGGAGTGGCTGGTGGGTTTGAACTAACAACCTTCTAGTTAGCAGTCAAATGCCTTATGCACTACACCACCTGTAAAGTAATGAGACTTGGGGCATGTACCAGATAACGGGGATTCAGAATCAATGGAATAAAGTCTTGCTTTCTAGGGGTTCAAGATCAAGCCAGAGAAACGAACAAGTACTTAAACAGTTATATGATAAAACTCAGTTCTAGTGGAGGACCAGGGAAGAAACATTCAATTCTACATGTGTTTTGATCCTCTAGTGCCACTCTAACAGAAAATACCACAAGTGGATGGCTTTAACAAACAGGAGTTTGTTACAGTTTCTACAGTTTTGGAGGTCAGAAGTCTTGAGTTGAAAGTGCCAACCTCTAAGGACTGAGTGACCTTGGGCTTCAGCTCTGCCTCTTGCTCCTGTCTCACTAAAGTTGGAGGCTTTCTTCTCTCAGGCAGCTGCTGGCTGCTGAGGCTGACATGTCCAAGGTAGACAAATAAAGTGACATAGTCTCAATATTACCAAACAACACTGCTGATCCCTAATTCAAGTCCGGAGACAGTACTGAGATCAGCAGGAAGCATGGAGGGCTGCTAAATGAAAGCTCAGCTACATGCAGGGTCTAACCATGCCACCAAGCTGCTGAGACCATTTCCAAAGATTCTCCTTATATATTGGAAGCAGGCCACACTTCTAAGGCAGCTACTCAGCTGCTCTAGTATATTCCACCCTGGAGTTGATTACCAATCTTATCATGGGGAATAACTATATACAGCTGTGCAGCCACTCAAACCCAGGCCCAGCCACATTGACACATAACTTTAACTATCAGAGCATGTGTACAGTTTAGCAGAAACTTAAAGAAGGATGGCATTGAGTTATTTTGAAAATATTTCAAAATAATTTATTAACATGCTAATAGGACACAGGAAAGATTATTCTAAGCCAAAAATTTGAGATTAGAAAGAATGTAAAGTATTTGAGCAACTATAAGAAGTTTAGCTTAATTACTTAACTATAGACTATTTTATAATGCAAGATTTAGCTTAACCTTCACTGATGTACTTTTTCACTTTTATTCTACATTATGCAATAATTAAAGGAAAACATATTGCTTTTGTCCTTTAATTGCCTACATTTATATTTTATCTACTGACTTTCCCCTTAACCTACAGGGGGAAGAGAGGAGCTTTATTCTTTTTTTTTTTTTTTTTTTTTAATAATAATTTGTAACATAATATATTGCTTTTGTCCTTTAATTGCCTACATTTATATTTTATCTACTGACTTTCCCCTTAACCTACAGGGGGAAGAGAGGAGCTTTATTCTTTTTTTTTTTTTTTTTTTTAATAATAATTTGTAACATAATATAGTTCCATGCACATAACTGGTCAAAACATGCAGTATTTTCCAAAGCACTGGATTTCTGTCACCCTGTCCTTAGTAGAGATAGCAAGTGGTTTTTTTTTTAAAAAAAAAAAAGAAAAGAAAAGAAAAAAAGAGTAATATTTTCTGAAACTGGGCCTTATTTCTCTGTCCTTGGTAAAGATTGAGATAAGCCACTTAACTGTATTGAAAATCAAAACAACTGAATCCAAAAAACTTCAACATATCATTCCATTCTGCCTATGATGCTCTGATATAAGTAAGGCAACTCAGTAATCTGAAATTCACCTCTAATTAAATGACTGAGAATCTTTCTGCAAAATTTAGGTTTCATTAAATTCATATAGATTTAAAATTGAATCAATATATTAGACTTACTTATTTCAGATCCCCAACAGACATAATAATACCAACATACAACAATTTCAGACACATAAACAGTTTTGCTATTCCACTTACTGAAGTGAGAGCACTACTTCCCAGATTGAGTAGGATGCACTCTAAATGGAAATTAAAAGTAAAACAAGACACTACAAATCTTGGCACTGCTTGCTGTTGCCTAGGATGTCTTCAAGTATTATTCTTTTTTCTGTGCAAAATATAAGGACATGAACTTGTAAACAAGAATATAGAGTTCAGTCTAACCAAGCTATCTTCTCCTGGCCCTCTCTTCATCCACTATAAATTTTAAATTGAATCAATCATTTTGATTAGGATCTTAGTGTACAATCTTAACTCTAAAACAAATACAACAACAAAAATTTGTCTCAATGACCAAAAAAAAAACAAAAAACCTGTTTTTGACAAAGAAAGCCACTTGTTGAAAGTGATACACCTCACTACCACCTCCCCCCAACTAGGTCTAACAGTCATACAAATAGACTGGGCAAATACCTTAGAGTCATGAATTATTATATCATGCAGAAAAGAATAACATCCAAGGGCCTTGAGTTTTCCAAAGGATATTTTCAAGAAAACAATAATCTAAGAGGAGCCATTCTGTAAGCAGAAGGCTCTTGTCAATATGGACATTTCAGTGGAGTATAAATAGCTTCTTTGAATTTTTTTTTCATTAAAACATCTATTCTCTATTATGTGATAACAACAATTACCCATCAATAATTTGTCAATATCAACAGTTAAATAATCATTTTCTTACTTCTTTTTTTTAGGATTTTCTGCTAAATTGATCACCATAATAGCAACTATGTACACTTATAAGATCCAGCAGCCAGTGTAATTTAATCCACATTATATTGGAAGATCTATTTAGAAGGTCTATAGAGTTCACTGACAAGGGACAAAAAAAAGTATTTTGAGTACAATACATGATAATAATGTGACAAATTAAAATTATTAAATGTATGCAAACCTATCACAACATAATTTTAAATTATATTCTTTTGATTGCAAGTTGTAAGAAGAATACCCAATGACTTCTAAAAAAATGATGAGTGATCTCAATTAAATAGCCAAATAACTTAAACATTATAGTAAATTACAAATCTTATACAAAATAATCTGATTGATAAAATTGATGTCTACTATATTATTGTTATTTAGAAAGGGCTGACCAAAATTATGGATGCCTAGGTAGGTGTAGTGCCATAGACCTTCGACTGCTAACCAGAAGGCTGGTGGTTCAAACCCACCAGTCACTCCTTGGAAGGAAGTTTGGGCAATCTAGTTTCATAGTGACACCGCCTCTGAAACCCAAGGAGGGGTCGCTATGAGTCGAATCTGACTCCACGGCACTGACAGTGAGTGAGGTATCTGGGTGGCAAAAATGGGAGTGCAGACGGCTAACAAATGAGGTTGTCATAAGTCAGAATCAACTCAAATGGCAATAGATTTCATTGTTTTACTAACTTAAAGATCAATATTCTGAATCCATTCAGCGGTACTACAGAGGAAAAGCCTGGAGATCAACAGTCACAGAGAATCATATGGAAACAATTGCACTCTGACACACACATGTAGTCATGCATGGTCAGAACTGGCTCAATAGTAACTGAGATTGAAAAACAAAACAAAACGAAAAAAATACCAAACTGCCATGGAGTTGAACTCGGCTCATAGTGACCCTTCCTTGGGTATATGAGGCAGTATCACTAGGGAAGTAGATTGCCCAACCTTCCTTAGGAGCTTCAAAGGAGTGGCTGGTGGGTTTGAACCAGAAGCCCTCTGGTTAGCAAATGCCTGAGTCATTATGCTAATTTAGGAATAAGAAAGAAGCCAGGAAAGAAAGAAGGAAGAAAGGAAGTAAGAGAGAAAGGGATGATTTGCTGACAAACTGTTCTGTGTAACAAATTAGACTAGATATTTTTCCCTTAAGTCTCCAACTACTTCTACTAACTTCAGAATTAAATGTGTTTATTATGTTTGTGTTGTTTGTTTTGTTTTCTATCCAAGCAAGCATACAGAGGTTCAGCAAGATTGTATAATAATAAAGCACAGAATTAGGATTTTAAACCACTGAGTTTTAATTACACCAATGTGACATTCTCTGCTTAAACATAGGCTTACCAAACAAATATTTACCTCTATTTATTTTATTATTCATCTACTTTTTCATAAATATTAGTCACTAGCTGGTAGCATAGTGCCTAAGGCACTTGACTGCTAACCAGAAGGCTGGTGGTTCAAACCCACCAGCCACTCCTCGGAAGGAAGGTTGGGCAATCCTACTTCCATAGTGATACTGCCTCGGAAACCCAAGGAGGTGTCGCTATGAGTCGGGGCCGACTCGATGGCAAATAACAACAACAACAACAGCAATAATTCAGTAATGTCTCTTTACTCATTTGTAAGAATAGAATACAATGTTTATAAAAATATTTTACTTTAAGATATTTCTACCCAGCATGTGGAATATGAATTCAATTAATTGCAGCTCAAGTTAATAGGAAAAAAAAATGAAAAGAAAAAGGGGCCTAATTGTTCCTTAAAATATTTATTTCACAGCCTGTTCTATATGTCATCTTCTTACTCACTTTTTGCTACAACATCTCTTAATAATAAAAATAGTTACTTTTTTAGATTTATTTTTCTAATGTGATAACCCAAAGTAAATCAGATTATGCTATTTTACTATATTGTATATATGCAAATTGTATAATACCAATATGAGGTCAGCTTTGTTACTCAATACAAAATTAAACTCTACTAAATTAAACTCTACTAAAGGGAAGTGCTGGACTAAGGAAGTTTGTTCATCTCAGTAAATGACTATCATTTATGCAGTTCTCTCATTTCCCTGCAATGCTTTTGAATGTTCAATAAAAATTGATATGAGTGAAAGGATATGAAATCTCTACCAACCAAGTAGAAAGAAAAAATAATGCACTAATTTAAAATATACTTCAGCTACCTGTCACGAGCAAATTAAAAAAGCCTTTAATGGAAAGAAGTGCAGCCCTTGGCAACATTGCTTGCCGGCTCCTATAGATGATTCAGCTTATTCAAGCCCTAAAAAGGATTCAGATCACTTCCTATCTTCATATCTGAATATGCTGCGGTTTCTCTGTGGAATAAACTGGGTTGTTTCAGTTTAATAACCCTAGAAATAAAGGTAAATTGTTTCCATATAGGATTTTATTGCTTTGCATTTAAAATAGCATCTTTTGCCATAGGCTGACCTCATATTTCACTTTTGTTTATGTTTTAATTTCAGCTCATCTTTTACAAATTTTCCTGGGTGGACATTTCTTGAAATAATCTAAAGTGAATCAAACACAAGCATTGTACTTGACATATTTGGGGCTGAAAACTGAGGAGGTATGGGGAGTTAAGACTTTTTTATTCTACCAGGTATTATTCTACAAGACTGCAGGTGACTTTCAATCACTTACCCATGGAAGACTTTTACCAGTAAACTAACAATTCCAACTTCCTGCATTTACTGTTGTTAAATATCATTAAACTTATTGATTGGATCCATGGACATAGGCAAGGCTCTAAGTCCATCTCCAGGTGCTGTCTTTGAGAAATTGAAATTAAAGAATGAAAACTTGCACTTTTGAAGAGTAGATTCATTTCAGTTCTTCACATTTCTTTACACAGACAGCAGTCACATATCTGCTATGAGCTTACCAAACAAACAAAGAAAAAACTCAATGCCATCGACTCAATTCCAACTCATGGTGACCCCGTTTGGGTTTCCAAGGTGGTAAATCTTTACTGAAGTAGATGGCCCAGTCTTCCTTCCACAGAGTGGCTGGTGGATTTGAACCATCAACCTTCTGGTCTAAGCAGGCAATGCCTTAGGCAGTATGTCACCAGAGCTCCTTCTAAGAGCAGACAGTTGATGTTATTTATTGAGAAAATGTGTGCCCATTATGAAGATGGAAAAAAAAAAAAAAGACAAAAATTAGATTAGATTGTTACCAAGGACGCCTCTATTTCACCACATTTAATTCATTCAATCCTCCATCTATCAGTTGGCAGTGAGAATATTTTGAGTACTATAGTGAACATAACATTAACATATATAATGCAAACAATAATATTTGCCCACCATCATAATTCATTTTTAATGAGCTATAATTCACATACCACAAAATTCACTCTGACTTTAAAGTTCACGGTTCAGCATATATATATATATTCACAAAGCTGTGCAACCATCACCTCTATCTCCAGAAATTTTTATCACCCCAAAATAAGTTCTCTACCCATTAGCTTTACTTCTATTCCTCCCTCACATTGTGCTCTAGCAACCAGCAATCTATTATCTGTCTCTATGAACTTTCCTGTTCTGGATCATTCACATAAATGGAATAATGCAATATGTGGCTTTTGTGACTTCTTTTACTTAACGTGTTTGCAAGGTTTATCCAGATAACTGCATTAATCCGTACTTCTTTCTTTTTTGTGGTTGAATTACATTCTGTTATATAAATAAGAGGAGACCTGGTGATGCAGTGGTTAAGTGCTTGGCTGCTGACAGAAATGTCAACAGTTGGAACCCACAAGCAATTCTGTGGAAGAAAGATGTGGCAGTCTACTCCAATAAAGGTTTACAGCATTGGAAACTCCATGGGCAGTTTCACTCTCTTCTATAGGATACGAAAGTTTTCCAAGAGGGAGACAAATCTGTCTGTCGGTTTGTCCTACCATGGTGATTTGTTGATGTGAGTTTTGAGGCTGAGCCACTGATGTTTCAAACCCAGAAGGATGAACATGGTGCACAGGTATCAGCCCAGTTTACAGACTAACACAGACTAGGAAGAAGGAAGAGGCCATGTACTACTCAAAGAATTGGCCAGGGAAACAATTAAAACAAGTCCAAGAGAGCCAAAATATGATCTTAGATATATCCCTCCTGAATTTAAAGATCATCTAAAGAATAGATTTGATGCATTGAACAACAATGACCGAAAACCAGAAGAATTATGGGAGAATATCAAGAACATTATCCATGAAGAAAGCAAGAGATCACTAAAAAGATGAGAAAAGAAGAAAAGACCAAAGTGTATGAGAGAAGAGACTCTGAAACTTGCCCTTGAGCAGAGAGTAGCTAAAGTAGATGGAAGACATGATGAGATGAAAGAGCTGAACAAAAGATTACAAAGAGAAGCTCGAGCAGACAAAACCAATTACTATAATGAAATGTGCAAAGACCTGGAGT
>NW_006922374.1:814187-821427 GCF_000298275.1 Orycteropus afer afer | reverse complement strand
AAGAATGCTGAAAGTACCATGGACTGCTAAAAGAACTAACCAATCTGTCCTGGAGGAAGTGCACCCGAAATGCTCTTTGGAAGCAAGAATGGCCAGACTTCGTCTCACCTATTTTGGTCATGTTGTCAGAAAGGACCATTCCTTGGAGAAGGATGTCATGCTGGGAAGGGTGGAGGGTCGTCAAAAGAAGGGGAGGCCTTCAACAAGATGGATTGACATGGTGGATGCGATGATGGGCTCAAGTATAACAGGGATCGTGGAGCTGGTGCGGATCAGGCAGTGTTTTTTTTCTGCCATGCATGGGGTCACTATGAGTCAGAAATGACTCAACGGCACCTAACAACAACAACAATGTAGGGTCACTATGAATCAGAATTAACTGGCATATAACAGGCTTGATTTATGTGTTTGTATGAATATACCACATTTTATCTATTCATCTGTTGATGTTTCTACTATGTAGCTATTATAAATAATCTTTCCATAAAGATTTGTGTACAAGTTTAGGAGTAGACATGTTTTCAAGTCTCTTGAGCATACAACTAGGAGTGTAATTGATAGGTCATATGTAGGTATGTGTTTAACTCTTTGAAGAACTTCCTAAGTGTATTCTCAAGTGGCTGCAACATTTTGTTTCATTTTACTAATTTAATTTTAATGGGTAACATATTCATGACATTTAAAATTTCTCAATATTGAAAAATGTTTAAGTGTAAGTGGATTCACCTCACAGCAACCCTTCACTGGTTTCCGAGGCAGTATTTCTGAGGAAGAAGATTGCCCAATCTTCCTTCTGAGGAGTGGCTGGTGTGTCTGAACAGCCAGCCTTCTGGTTAGCAATAAAAATGCCTTAGTCATTATGCCACCAGAGCTCCCTATAATAACACACTAACTTTTATTAATGGTTATCTACATACATTTACATATATATGTATAATTTACTGATTGTGCAAGTATATCTCTTTAGATACACTCATCTGTATGTATATATATATATATATATATATATATATATATATACCAGTAATCAGTTTGTTGTACTGTGTTGGCTTATGGGTTGCTGTGAGGCTGGATGCTATGCCACCAGTATTTCAAATACCAGCAGGCTCATGCATGGTGAACAGTTTTCAGTAGAGCTTCCAGAGTAAGACAGATTAGGTTGAAGGAAAGGCAATCCACCTTTAAAAAAATTGGCTGATGAAAGCCGTATGAATAACAGTGAAACACTGACTGATATACTACTGGATAATTTTATGAAGAACCATGGAATACTACCTTCCATAATCCCAGAAGATGAGCTCCAAAGGCAGAAAAGCACTCAAAGTACTACTGGGAAAGGGCTGCCTCCTCAAAGTAGAGTTGACTGTAATGATGTGGAAGGAGGAAAGGTCTCAGGAACTTCATATCTTGATGTGGCACAACTCAAAATGGAAAGGAACATCTGTGAACTTCAATTTATAATCAGACCATGGAATGTACAAAGTATGACTGTGGGAAAATTTGAAGTTTTCAAAAATAAATAGAAAGCATAAAGGTAAAAATCTTTGGCATTAGTGAGTGGAAATGGACTGGTATTGGACATTTTGAATCAGATAAACACACGCTTTAGTATGCCAAGAATGACAAACTGAAGAGGAATGACATCCCATTCATTATCAAAAAGAACATTTCAAAATCAATCCTGAAGTATAATGCTGCAAATGATAAAATAATATCTGTATGTTGACAAGGAAGACAAGTCAATAAACTATTATTCAAATTTAAGCACCAACAACCAAAGCAAAAGGTGAAAAAATTGAAGATTTTTACCCACTTCTGGAGTCTGAAATTAACAAACATGCAATCAAGATGGATTGATAATTACTGTTGATTGGATATGAAAGTTGGAAACAAAGAAGTATTACTGGTAATTGGAAAATATGTCCTTGATCATAGAAATGATGCCAGAGAATGCATGATAGAATTTTGCAAGAACAACTACTTAGTCATTGCAAGTACCCGTTTTCAACAACATAAATGGCGGTTACACACATGAACTTAACCAGATGGAATACACAGGAATCAGATTGACAACATCTGTGATAAGAGGTGATGGAGAAGGTCAATATCTTCAGCCAAAGGCCAGGAACTGACTGTGGAAAAGACCATCCACTTCTCAACTGCAAGGTCAAGTTAAAGCCGAAGGCAATTTAAAAAAGTCCATGAAAGCCAAAATATAACCTTGATTATATCCCATCTGAATTTAGAGACCATCTAAATAATAGATTTGACACACTGAACACAATGACCAAAAACCAGATGAATTGTGGGATAGCATCAAGAGCTTCATCCATGAAGAAAGCACAAGGTCATTAAAAAGATAGCAAATGAACGAAGACCAAAATGCAGTTCTGAAGAGACTCTGAAAATTGCTCTTCAATGGAGAGTAGCTAAAGTAAATGGAAGAAATGACAAGAGCAGCTCAAGAAGACAGACTCAATTACTATAACAAAATGTGCAAATAACTGGAGTTAGAAAATCCAAAGGGAAAAACATGTTTGGCATTTCCCAACCTGAAAGAACAAATGAAAAAAATTCAAGCCTTGAGTTACAATAGATTCTATAGGTGAAATATTGAATGATGCAGGAAACATAAAAAGAAGATGGAGGAAATACACAGAGTCACTGTACCAAAAAGAATTGGTGGATGTTCACCCATTTCAGGGGGTGGCATATGATCAAAAACTGATGGTGTTGAAGGAAAAAGTTGAAACTGCACTGAAGGAATTAGTGAAAAACAAGGCTCCAGGAATCGATGGAATACACATTGAGATGTTTCAACAAACAGATGCTTCACTGGAGGCACTCACTTGTCTGTGCCAAGAAATTTGGAAAAAAAGGAAGCTTCCTGACCAAGTGCCTGGAAGTGATCCATATTAGTACCCATTCCAAAGAAAGGTGATCCCACAGAATGTGGAAAATATCAAACAATATTAATATCATTTTCAATTATCAATATCATTAGCAACATCATCTTACTTGACAAGCAAGTGAAATCTTACTGAAGATAATTCAAAAGTGGAAGCAGCAGTATATTAGCAGAGAACTTCCATATATGAAAGCTGGATTTGGAAGACAATGTGGAAAAAGGGATCTCATTCCTGATGTCAGATGGATATTGGTTGAAAGCAAAGAATACCAGAAAGATGTTTACTTGTGTTTTATTGACTATGCAAAATCATTCAATATGTGTAGAGAATCACAAATTTTGGATAACATTGAGGTGAATGAGAATTCCAGAGCACTTAATTGTGATCATGAGAAACCTGTACATAGACCAGGAGGCTGTCATTTAAACATAATAAGGGGATATTGCATGATTTAAAATCAGGAAGGGAGTGCAACAGGGTTGTATCTTTTCAATGTACTTATTCAATAATCTGAGAAGCTGGACTATATGAAGAACATGGCATCAGGACTGGTGGAAGTTTCACCAAGAACTTGTGATATGCAGACGACATAACTTGCTTTGGAAAGTAAAGATGACTTGAAACACTTACTGATGGAGATTAAAGACTACAGTCTACAGTACAGGTTACACCTCAACATAAAGAAAACAGAAATCCTCATAACTGGACCAATAAGCGGCATCATGATGGATGGAGAAAAGATTGATGTTCTCAAAGATTTCATATTGCTTGGTTGCACAATCAACACCAGTGGAAACAGCAGTCAAGAAATCAGATGGCATTGCACTGGGCAAATCTGCTACAAAAGACCTTTTTAAAGTGCTGAAGAGCAAAGATATCTCTTTGAATATTAAGGTGTGCCTAATCCAAGTCATGGTGTTTTCAATCATCTCATATGCATATGCAAGCTGTACAATGAATATGTAAGGCTGAAGAAGAGTTGATTCTGTTGAGTTGTGGTGTTGCTGAAGAATATTGAAAGTACTATGGACTGCCAGAACTAACAAATCTGTTCTGGACAAAGCACAGCTGAAATGCTCTTTGGAAGCAAAAATGGCCAGACTTCATCTCACCTACTTTGATCACATTGTCAGAAGAGACCATTCTCTGGAGGAGGATTTTATGATTGGTAAAGTGGTAGGTCAACAAAAAAAGGTGAAGACTTTCAATGAGATGGATTGACACAGTGGCTGCAACAATTGGCTCAAATATAACAAATATTGTGAGGTTGGCACAAGACTGGGCAGGGTTTCATTTTGTTGTATGTAGGGTTCTATGAGTCAGATCTGAGTCAAAGGTACTTAACAACAACAACATGAGTTATTAGTGTTTTCTTTTCTGTGAATAGTTTTTCACATCTGCTCCCCAGTTTTTTCAATGGAGTTATTGGTTTTCCTTCTCTTTATCAATTTATGGGAGTTCTATATAGCATAGTGGCTAAGACACTTGACTGCTAACCAGAAGGCTGGCGGTTCAAACCCACCAGTCACTACTCGGAAGGAAGATGGGGCAGTCTACTTCCGTAGTGATACTGCCTCGGAAACCCAAGGAGGGGTCGCTATGAGTCGGGTCCGACTTGACGGCACATAACAACAACAACAACAACAATATGCATTAGAAAGTTAACCTCTTTGTCTATAATATGAGTAGCAAATGTTTTTCCCTCATTGCAAATAATTTAAGTAGCACAAATTTACAGGCAGAATATAACTGATGAAGAATCACTATAAAATTTATTTTGAATGGTCAAGTATGCATATATTTGTTATTGCAATAAAGTCAATAACATGTTTTATATCTGAACTATAATCCAACACTGTTTTAGAATTTAGTTTCTAAAAAGTCATCAGCCAAAAATACTATTGATTTAGATATGTTCCACTACACTATGTAGGTTGAAAAAATTAATTTATAAAAATAATAAACTATTCATTGATAAGCTAATTTTAAAGCAAGAAGCATAGTTGAAAACCCATTACTAAGTCACAAAAAATGAGAGCACATTAAAAGAACCTACACACCAAATTGAAGGCACTCTATCAACATCAACATGTGTGCATGTGTAGTGACAATAAGACTTAACAATAAAATTCTAAATTAAAATCTTCAATAAATTCTAGAGTATATTCATTTTAGTTCATGAATATCAAATTTTAATATCTCAAGATTCTACACAAATAAAACATTATTTAAAATTGAAAATTTATTAATGTATGTTATTTGCAAGAAAAAAATTAAAGAATTTATACATTTTACCTTCTCTTAAAGCTGACCACTGCTCAGATTTCTGGATTGGAGGTGAAGGGAGATTAGAGAGATCAATCTGGGAGCAAAATGGGGGCAGATCATGAAGCACTACAGAGGTAATGCTAAAGGATATAAATTTACCATAGAAACAAAGAGAGATATAGAGTATCTTTAGTAGAATAGTATATGCTTAAGAATTTATGAGTATAACACTCAAATCTGCAGCAGAGCAGATATAACTAGAGCAAGCTTATAACTATACTGTTTATTCAGAAGCTCTGATGGCTGCAACACTTTACATTCCCACCAACAATGTATGAGGATTCCTATACCTCCAAGTGACCTTACCAACACTTGATATTGTCTGTCTTTTGTTATTTTAGCCATGCTATTGGGCATGGAGTTCTATCTTATTACTTTGTTGTGATGTTGCTGTTAGGTGCTGTCAAGTAGGCCCCAACTAATAGCTACCCTATGTATAATAGAATGAAACACTGGCTGGTCCTGACAACACTTGCTATACCAGAGCCTATTATTGCACCCACTGTGTCAATCCATCTCATTGAGGGCTTTCCCCTTTTCCATTGACCCTCCACTTAGTAAGCATGATATCCTTCTCCAGGGAATGGTCCCTTCTGACAACATGACCAATGTAGATAAGAAGAAGTCTGGATATTCTTGCTTCCAAGGAGCATTTGGGATGCACTTCTTCCAGGACCTATTTGTTCATGCTTTTGTCCGTCCATGGTACTTTCAGTATTCTTCATCGACACCACAACTAAAAAGTATCAATTCTTCTTCTGTCTTCCTTGTTCATTGTCCAGCTCTCACACTCTTTTGAGGCTACTGAACATACCATGGCTTGTGTTAGGCCACCTTAGACTTCAAGGAGACATATTTGCTTTTCAGCAGTTTAAAGAAGTCTTTTGCTGCAGATTTACCCAATGCAATACATCATCTAATGTTTTGACTGCTGCTTCTATTGTTGTTGATTGTGGAACCATGTAATATGAATTCTTTAACAACTTCAATCTTTTCTCCATTTATAGTAATGCTTCTCATTGGTCTAGTTGTGAGGATTTTTGTTTTCTTTAGGTTGAGATATAATCCATACTGAAGACTGAAATCTTTAATCTTCATCAGCAAGTGCTGCAAGTCATCTTCTCTTTCAGCAAGAAAAGTTGTGTCATCTGCATATCACAGGATGTTAATGAGTTTTCCTGCAATCCTGATGCCATGTTCTTCTTCATATAGCCCAGCTTCTCCGATATTTGTTCAATTTACAGATTGAATAAATATGGTGAAAGGATACAAGCCTGACACACTAACTTCCTGATTTTAATCCCTACAGTATCCCCTTGTTTTATTCAAATGTTAGCCTCTTGGTCTATGTACAGATTCCTGATGAGCACAATCAAGTGTTCTGGAATTCTCATTCTTCTCAATGTTATTCATAATTTGTTATGATCCACACAACTGAATTATTTTGCATAGTCAATAAAATACAAGCAAATATCTTTCTATGTATTCTTTGCCCAAGATCCATCTGACATCAGCAATGATATCCCTTGTTGATATTCTCTTCTGAATCCAGCTTGTATTTCTGGAATTGTTCTGTCAAAATACTGCTATTTTGACAACAACAACTATTTTTTTTATTATTTTGTTTGGCAAGATTTTACTTGTGTGTGATATTAATGATATTGTTGAATGATTTCCACACTGAGTTGGTTCACCTTTCTCTGGAATGGGTACAAATATGCCATTTGACCGTGCAGCTGTCTTCCAAATTCCCTGCATGGACAAGTGAGTGCCTCCAGTGAGGCATCCATTTATTGAAACATCTCAGTGGGTATTCCACCAATTCCTGGAGCCTGTTTTTCACCAATTCCTTCAGTGCAGCTTCAACTTCTTCCTTCAGTTCCACTGGTTCTTGATCATATGCCACCTTCTGAAAGGGATGAACATTGGCCAATTCTTTTTGGTACAGTGATTGTGTTTTCCTTCTATCTTCTTTTGATGTTTCCTGCATCATTCAATATTTT
>NW_006922374.1:811943-814087 GCF_000298275.1 Orycteropus afer afer | reverse complement strand
TTCTTGAGTGGCTCTTTGAAATCTTCTGTTCAGCTCTTTTATCTTGTCATTTCTTCTTTTTGCTTTCGCTACTCTCCATTCAAGGGCAAGTTTTATAGTCTCTTCTGAGATGTTTTTAGGTCTTGTCTTCCTTTACTGTTTTTTTTAATGACCTTTTGCTTTCTTCATCTATGATATTCTTGATTCATCCCACAATTCTTCTGGTTTTCAGTCATTCATGTTCAATTTATCATATCTAGTCTTTAGATGGTCTCTAAATTCAGGAGGGATATAGTCAAGGTCATAGTGGAATTGTTTTAATTGTCTTCACCTTCAACTTGAACTTGCAAATGATCAGTTGATGGTCTGTTTGACAGTCAGATCCTAGCCTTCTTTTGGTTAAAGATACTGAGCTTCTCTATTACCTCAATCCGCATATGCAGTTGATCTGATTCCTATGTCCGTCTGGTGAAATCCACTTTTATAGTTGTCATTTGAGTTGTTGAAAAAAGATATTTGCAATGAGTGAGTCATTGTTGTTATAAAATTCTATCATGCAATCTCCAGAATTATTTTTATCATAAAGGCCATATTTTGTAACTATTGGTGATTTTTCTTTTGTTTCTAACCTTTGATTTCAATTACCAGTGATAAGCAACACATCTTGATTGCATATTTAGTCAATTTCAGACTGCAGAAGTTGGTGAAAATCTTTAATTTCCTCATGTTTGGCTTTAGTTGTTGGTGCATAAGTTTGAATTATAGTAGTATTAACTGGTCTTCCTTGTAGGTGTATGGATATTATCCTATCACTGACAGCATTGTACTTCATGAAAAATTTTGAAACATTCTTTGTGACAATGAATGTCACATCATTCATGTTCTATTAGTCATTCCCAACATAGTAGATCATATGGTTGTCTGATTCATAATGGCCAAAACCAGTCCATTTCAGCTCACTAATGCCTAGGATATTGATCTTTATGTGCTCCATTTCATTTTTGACAACTTCCAATTTTCCTAGATTCATACTTCATAATTCTATGTTCTGATTATTAATGGATGTTTGCAGCTGTTTCTTCCAATTTTGAGTCATGACACATCAGCAAATAGAGGTCCCAAAAGCTTTACTCCATCCATATCATTAAGGTTGGCTCTACTCTGAGGAGGCAGCTCTTCCCCAATCATACTTTTAGTGCCTTCTGACCTGAGATTCTCATCTTCTGGCATTGTATCAGACAATGTTTCAGGGCTATTCAGAAGTTTTCCAGTAATATATCAGATAATGTTTGACTGCAATTCATAAGGTTTTCATTGGCCAATTCTTTGTGAAGTAGATGGCCCTTCCTTCTTCTGAGTCTGTCTTAGTCTGGAAGCTCCACTGAAACCTGTCCACCACGGGTGACCCTGCTGGTATTTTAAATACTGGTGGCATAGTCTCCAGCCTCACAGCAACAGACAAACCACTACAATATGACAAACTAGCAGATTAACTTTATTAGCATATATGATTTAAATGATTACTGAGTAGATAGAAAGATAGTTAGATAGATGATAGGCAGAAATAAGATATAATAAGTTACCAAATATATTCTGAAAACAATGTGTTTTACATTTTTACTGAGAGTTACTCTCTTGTAAAGGTTACTATTTTGTGGAGAGAGAACTGTCTCTACCGACTTTTTAGAAGTCAAACATGCATTTCAAATGACATATTTTGCATAAAATTTCTAGAAGAAAAATTGTACAAAGTATCATTGTTTAGCATTGAGTAGATCAATGCTGTTTCAACAGACAGTAAAAAAAAAAAAAATGATGATAAGACTGAGAATCATAACCATTGGAAACTGAAACCAAAATGTAGAAATAATTGATGTGATTATACATATTTAATATTTTTAAACAATGTAAGGTGATAATAAGTTTAAATACCATAATGAGTGATGGATAATACCAAATGAGACTGTGGACTGAGTTTCTCAAGAAAAGACTCAGAAAGAAATGGTATTTGACTGGAACTGAAGAGCTATTGCATAATGAACAAATGTCACAAAGGATAGTTTAAACAAAAGTCAGGCGAACCTATAGCTGCTTCAGGCAAGAAATGTCCTATGGTATCTCATTGGATCCTGATTTGATAGATACCCCAGGGCTACGATAGTTTT
>NW_006922374.1:804518-805438 GCF_000298275.1 Orycteropus afer afer | reverse complement strand
CACTTAACAACATAACAACAACACACCTAGGCATATATTCTAGAGAAATAAGAGTGGTAACACAAATGTGCACAGACATGTTCATTGCAGAATTATTCACAATAGCAAAAAGATGGGAAAAATGTAATAGTCTATGAATGGATAGGTGGGTAAACAAACTGTGGTACATACATTGGAATATTTTGCAACAATAAATAATGATGAGGTAGTGGGACACCTCACAACATGGATGAATATGGAGGGCATTAGGCTGAGTAAAATAAGTCAAATACAAATGGGTGACTATCATATGAGGCCACAATTACAAAAGTCACAAGTAAGTTTACAAAAAGAAACATTCTTTCATGGTTACGAGGAAGGGGAGTGAAAGGGAAAGAGAAGTACTAACTATAAGGTAGACAAGAGTAAGTTATGGTGAAGGGAAAGGCAGGGCATAACAGGGAGAAGTCAGCACAATGTGACTAAGGCAAAGTAATACACTGAAAGATATGCAAGAATAAAAGACAATTACAACAAATATTATATAGAATTTTGCAACAGCAGTAGTAAGTAACACAAATTCATGAGTAGATGCATATGTGAATAAACTCATTGCCGTAGAATCAAATCAGACTCATAGTAACCCTTCCTTGGGTTTCTGAGGCAGTATCTCTACAGAAATAGATTGCCCAGAATTCCTTCCAGTTAGTTCCAGTCAAATACCATCTCTTTCTGAGGAGTGGCCAGTGAGTTTGAACTGCAAGCCTTCTGGTTAGCAGTCAAAATGCCTTAGGCACTATGCCACCAATATATATGCTAAATAGGTGAGACAGCATACTTATAGCACAGTAGAACCCTTCCATACATATATAGACATGGTGATAGATAGTTATACTTACATATTTGCAAATGCTGCATATATATATATATATATATATATA
>NW_006922374.1:802517-803580 GCF_000298275.1 Orycteropus afer afer | reverse complement strand
TTTTTTTCTTTTTGTTAACCCAGTTCCTTATTTTTCTTTACTTTTGCATTTTTTCCATCTTTTTTCCTTCATCATTCTCCTTCTCTACATTTTTTCTCCTAGTGCCCTGTACTCAAATATTGCAGGTTTCCTGTTTTTTTCTTCTTCTTTTTCCCTTTTTTCTTTTTTTAGTTACTGTTCCTGTGTGATTACATGGTGTGTTTTTTCTCCATGTGCTTTTAGTTTTTTGATGGTTGTTCAATTGTAATTTTTGTCTAACTGAGTGGGAGACAAGAGCAGTCCCCACAATAATAAGACACAACTACATCCAAGCCTCCTGCAACTTCAGTTACTGAGCAAGAGCCACTACCTCCTTTTCCACCAATGGGCCAATGATGAAAAACCACCAAGAAGAACCTGAATCACCATTGGCTGCTCTTCACAAACACTTAACAGAGATCTAAATACAATGCCACAATGCCTCGGAAACAACAGACCATCACAGTCCACACAAAGAAGCAAGATAATGTGGTAGAAACAAGGGAGCAGGATACAGACCCAGAACACATCCCTGAGGAAGAAACAACATTGGAACTCTCTGATACGGAATTCAAAAGAATTATCTTTAGGTATCTTCAAAGGATTGAGAGACAGCTCAAAGAAAACACAGAACAAACCCTAGAAAAATTTTTGGAAGAAAATACAAGAATAAAATGACCAAATTAATGAAAAATTAGAAATTGTTCTAAATCTACAGATGGAAATCCAGAAGATTAATACTAAATTGTCAGAAATAGATAACACCCTAGAAGGGCAAAGAAGTAGAATTGATGCAATAGAAGACAGAATTAATGAGACTGAAGAAGACAAATACCCAAATACTTCTTTGGAAAGGCATCAATCAGAAAAAAAAATACCAAAACAAAATGAAGAAAGCCTAAGGTTCATGCCATCAAAAGGAATAACTTACATGTCACTGGAATTCCGGAACAGGAAGAGAAAAATAAAACCACTGAGAAAATTGTCCAAGATTTGCTGGAGGAGAACTTCCCTGATATGATGAAAAATAAGAATATATCCATTC
>NW_006922374.1:797904-802103 GCF_000298275.1 Orycteropus afer afer | reverse complement strand
TAAAATGAGCTTACAAGATTGTAAACAAGGAACCAGAGACATCAATTGGCAAACAAATAGAGGGAAAAGACTATGTAGTTGCAGAACTTCTAAATGGTGAGGAAGTTAAGAGAGTTGTAAGATAGAAATAGGCGTTCTAAACTTGGGGAGAAAATTATAAATCAAAGTGTAACCAAAAAGAAAAATGATAAAACTTCTTATTACAATAAAAAAGAGGACAAGCACAAATACTCAGCAAATACTAAAACAGCAGCAACAAAGGAAATGATAATAGGATTCATAAACATAATGGGCTCAGCACAGAAAATACTATGGAACGAACAAATCAGGGACACCATGAAAAAACACAAAACAAAATGATAGTGACCAATTCAACCTTGTCAAAAATTACACTGAATGTTAAAGGATTAAATGCAACAATCAAGAGATGGAGAGTTGCAGATTGGATAAGAAAACATACTCATCAATATGCTGCCTACAAGACACACACCTTAGAAATAAAGACAAAAATAGATTAAAAATCAAAGGTTGGAAAAAGATATATCAAGCAAATGGCAACTTCAAGAAAACAGGAGTGGCAATATTAATTTGATCAAATTGACTTTAAGACAGAAACCACCATCCGAGACAAGGAAGGACATTATATAATTATTAAAAGATCAATTGAACATGAACATATAACAATAATAAATATCTATGAACCCAATGAAAGATCCCAAAATACATAAATCAGACTTTAGAAGAGTTGAAAAGCCAAATAGATGACTCCAAAATCATAGTGGGAGAATTTAATACACCACTTTCTTTAAAAGATAGAACTGGAAAGAAACTCAACAAAGATGCAGAAGAGCTAAACAATACAATCCAACAACTTGGCCTTATAAACATCTACAGAGCACTTCACCCAACAGCAGCATAATATACTTTCTTCTCCAGTGCACATGGAACATTTTCCATGATAGACAATATGTTAGACCATAAAGCAAGCGTTAATAAATTTAAAAACATTGAAATACTGCAAAGCATCTTCTCAGATCATAATGCTATCATATTAGAAATCAACAATAGGAAGATAAAGGGGAAAAGAGTAAACACATGGATACTCAACAACACTCTCCTTGAGAAAGACTGGGTAAGAGGAGAAATCAAAATTGAAATTCAAAAATTCCTTAAATCAAATGAGAATGAAAAACAACAACCACAATCTTTGGGACACAGCAAAAGCAGTGATCAGAGGTCAATTTATAGTAATCAATGCACACATCAAAAAAGAAGAGTGAGCCAAAATCAACACTTTAAATGAACATCTCCAACAATTAGAGAAAGAACAGTAAGAAAAGCCTACAATCACCAGAAGAAAGGAAATAATCAAGATTTGAGCAGTAATCAATGAAACAGAAAATAGAAGGGCTATAGAAAAAATCAACAAGATCAGAAGTTGGTTTTTTGGAAAGATGAATAAAACTGACAAACCACTGGCAAATTTAACAAAGGAAAAGAGGGAGAGAATACAAAGAACACAAATAAGAAATGAAATGGGTGACATCACAACAGAACCAACTGAAATAAAAAGGATAATATCAGGATATGCTGAAGAACTGTTCTCCAACAAATTTGAAAATCTGGAAGAAATGGACACGTTTCTAGAAACACTTCACTTACGTAAACTAACACAGATTGATGTGGAAAATTTGAACGGCCGATCACAAAAGAAGAAATTGAACAGGTCATCAAAAAATTACCCACAAAATGAAGTCCTAGCCCAAGCAGTTTTACCAGAGATTTGTACAAAACATTCAGAGGAGAGCTAATACGTACCCTACTCAAACTATTCCAAAACATAGAAAAGGATGGAATCCTTCCTAACTGATTTATGAAGCAAGCATAACCTTGATACCAAAATCAGGGAAAGACATCACTCAAAAGGAAAACTACAGACCAATATCCCTCATGAATATAGATGCGAAAATCTTCAACAAAATTCTAGCCAATAGACTGCAACAACATATCAAGAAAATCACTCATGATGACCAAGTGGGATTCATATCAGTTACGCAGGGGTGGTTCAACCTTAGGAAAACAATCAATGTCATCCACCATGTAAATAAAACAAAGAAGAACCACATGATCATATCAATTGATGCAGAAAAGGTATTTGATAAAATCCAACACCCATTCTTGATCAAAATCTCAGAAAAATAGGAATAGAAGGGACACTTCTCAACATAATAAAGGGCATCTATGAAAAACCAACAGCCAACATTATTCTTAATTTGAGAGTCTGATACCATTCCTCTTGCAAACAGGAACCAGACAAGAATGACCTCTATCACCACTCCATTTAACATTGTACTGGAAGTCCAAGCCAGGAACATAAGGCAAGAAAGGTAAATCAAAGCATCCAAATTGATAAGGAGGAAGTCAACTATCCTAGTGGATGATATGATCCTATAGTTAGAAAACATAAGAGATTCAATCAAAAATGTACTGGAGCTGATTGAGAGATTTAGCATCATGGCAGGATACAAGATCAACATCCAAAAATCAGTTGGATTCCTCCACACCAGAAAAGAGATTGCTGAAAAAGAAATAAGGAAATCAATACCATTCACAATAGCTACCAAAAAAATAAAATACTTGGTAATAAATCTTACCAGGGACACAAAAGACCTCTACAAAGAAAACTATAAAAAACTACTTCAAGAAACAGTAAGATATCTACATAAAAGGAAGAACATCCAATGCTCATGGATAGGAAGATTGACCATTGTGAAAATGTCAATTCTATACTTTCTTTACAATCTATACATTCAATGCAATCTCAATCCAGATCCCATCAATATTTTTTAAGGCTATGGAAAGACCAATCACTAACTTTATATGGAAAGGAAAGAGACCTCGGATAAGCAAAACACTATTGAAAAAGAAGAACAAAGTAGGAGGTGTCACACTGCCGGATCTCAAAGCCTAATATACAGCCACAGTAGTCAAAACTGCCTGGTATTGGTATAATGACTGCCACATAGACCAAAGGAATAAAATTGAGAACCAGAAATAGATCCATCGACTTAGGGTGAGCTGATCTTTGACAAAAGTCCAAAATCCATTAAATGGGGAAGAGAATGTTTGTTTAATAAATGATGCTGTCAAGACTGGATATCCATTTGCAGAAAAATGAAACAAGATCTGTACCTCACACCATACACAAAAACTAACTCCAGATGTATCAAAGACTTAAATGTGAAACCTAAACTATAGAGTTCCTCAAGGAAAAACTGGGGCAAATTGATGGGGCCGACCATAGTGATAATGCTTCGGAACCCAAGAAGGGGTTGCTATGGGTTGGGTCTGATTTGACAGGACATAACAACAACAATATCAACAACAATATATGGCATAAATAGACTACAAAGCATAACCCAAAATGCACAGACAACAGAAGAGAACTAGATGGGACCTTCTAAAAATCAAATTTTTTTGTGCTTCCAAAGACTTCTCCAAAAGAGTCAAAAGAGAACCTACAAATTAGGGGAAAAAAAAATTGGTAATGACACATCTGACAAGGGACTTATCTCTAAAACTGATAAAAATTCCAACACCTCAATAACAAAAAGACAATCCAACTAAAAACTGGTTAGAAGACTTGAAAAGACACTTCACAAAGGAAGATATTAAGACAGCCAAGAAACATATGAAGAAATGCTCACAATCATTAGCCATTAGAGAGATGCATATCAAAACAACGAGATACCATCTTGCTCCAGCACTAGTAGCAAAGTGCAGCAAGACAGAAAATAACCAATTCTGGTGAGGATATAGAGGAGACTGGGCTCTCATACACTGCTGGTGGGACTATAAAATGGTACAGACATTCTGGAAAGCAGTATGGCAATTCCTTAAAAAGATGGAATTAGAAATACCATTTGACCCCCCATTACATTACTAGGTATATATCTTAAAGAAGTGAGAGCCGTGACCAGGACAGACACATGCACACACATGTTCATTACAGCACTATTTACAATAGCCAAAAGATGGAGGAGACAACCCAAGTGTCCATCAACTGAGGAATGGATAACCAAACTATGGTACATACACAAAATGGAATACTAAGTAACCCTAAAAAATAACCTAGAACCTGCAAAATACCACATAACATGGGTGAACTTGGAGGACATTATGCTGAGTGAAATAAGTCA
>NW_006922374.1:796249-796732 GCF_000298275.1 Orycteropus afer afer | reverse complement strand
GTGTATGTGAAATGCTGTATGGAAAGTGAATTTGCTCTGTACATTATCACCCAAATCACAATTAAAAAAAGGTAATTATTACAAAAGTTAAAGGAAAAAATAAAGCTCAATCTGTTATCTGAAATGATATCCCTCATCCCATCTTCCCTTCTAAATCTGGCTTTAATTTCTGGCAGTTCCCTCTTCATGTACTACTGCAACCACTTTTTAATTCTCTTCAGAAAAATCTTACTTTCATGTGATACTAATGATATTGTTTGATAATTTCTGCATTCTGTCGGATCATGTTTTTTTTGGATGAGCACACATATAGATCTCTTCCAGTGGGTTGGCCAGGTTTTCACGTTTCTTAGCATAAATGAGTGACCACCTCCAGTGCTCTGTCCATTCCGTGAAACATTCAATGGATATTCAATCAATTCTTGGAGCCTCATTTTTTGCAAATTACTTCAGTACAGCTTGGATTTTTTCCTTCATTACCAT
>NW_006922374.1:792798-794714 GCF_000298275.1 Orycteropus afer afer | reverse complement strand
CGGGTTTCAGCGCACCTTGCAGACTGAGATAGACTAGAAAGATGGATGAGCCCATCCACTTCCCAAAGAATTGGCCAGGGAAAACCTTATGAATAGCAGAAAAATACTGTCTGATACATTATTGTACAATGTTATGAATAGCCCCGAAACATTGTCCAATACAGAGATGGAGGATGAGCAACTAAGGTAGGAAGGCTCTCAAAATACAACTGGGAAAGAATAAAACCATCCTTACTGATATGAATAAGATAAAACTTTTGAGACCTACATTTGCTGGCATGGCATGACTCAAACTGAGGAAACACAGCTGCAAACACCCATTAATAATTAGAACATGGCATGTACGAAGTATGAACTAAGAAAATTGGAAATTGTCAAAAATGAATGGAATGCATACAGATTAATATCCTAGGCATTAGTGAGCTAAAATTGACTGGTTTTGGCCATTTTGAATCTATTTTGTACTATTCCAGGAATGACAATTTGAAGACGAATGGCATGGCATTCATCATCACAAAGGATGTTTCAAGATCTGTCCTGAAATACAATGCTATCAATGATAGCATAATATTCATACGTCTATAAGGAAGACCAGTTAATATGACTATTATTCAAATTTAAGCACCAACCACCAAAGCCAAAGATGAGGAAATTGAAGAATTTTATCAACTTCTGCAGTCTGAAATGACCAAACATGCAATCAGGATGTGTTAATTATCACTGGTGACTGGAATGCAAAAGTTGGAAACAAAGACAAATCACCAGTAGTTGGAAAATTTGGCCTTGGTGACAGAAATAATGTTGGAGATTGCATGGTAGAATTTTGCAAGACCAAGGGCTTATTCATTGCAAATACCTTTTTTCAACAACATAAATGGTGGCTCCACACGTGGACTTCACCAGATGGAACACACAGGAATCAGATTGACTACATCTGTGGCAAGAGGTAATGAAAAATTTCAACATCTTCAGCCAAAACCAGGCCAGGAGCTGATTGTGGAACAGATCACCAACTGCTCATATACAAGTTCAACTTGAAGTTAAAGACAATTAAAACAAGTCTAAGAGAGCCAAAAATATGATGTTGAATATATCCCTCCAGATATTAGAGATCATCTAAAGAATAGATTTGATGGATTGAACACCAATGACTGAAAAGCAGAATTGTAGGATGACTTCCAGAACATCATCCATGAAGAAAGAAGTCACTAAGAAGACAAGAAAAGAAGAGAATATCAAAATGGATGATTGAAAAAAGTCTGAAACTTGCTCTTCAGTGAAGAGTAGCTAAAGGAAATGGAAGAAATAACAAGATAAAAGAGCTGAACAGATTTCAAAGAGCAGCTTGAGCAGACAAAGCCAATTACTGTAATGAAATGTGCAAAGATTGTAGTTAGAAAAGCAAAAGGGAAGGACATGCTTGGCATTTCTCAAGCTGAAAGAACTGAGGAAAAAAATTAAGCCTCAAGTTGCAATGTTGAAAGATTCTATGGGCAAAATATTGAATGATGCAAGAAACATCAAAAGAAGTTGGAAGAAATATACAGAGTCACTGTACCAAAAAGAACTAGTAGATCTTCATGCATTCCAGGAGGTGGCATATGATCTAGAACCAACGGTATTGAAGGAGGAAGTTAGAGCTTTAATGAAGGAATTGGAAAAGAACAAGTTTCCAGGAATTGGCAGTATACCCATTGAGATATTTCAACAAACATCTGGAGGCACTCACTCGATTATGCCAAGAGATTTGAAAGACAGCTACCTGGCCAACTGACTGGAAGAGATCCATATTAGTACCCATTCCAAAGAAAGTGGTCCCATAGAATGCAGAAATTATAGAACAATATCATTAATACCGCACATGAATAAGATCTTACTGAAGATAATTCAAAAACAGTTGCAGCGGTATATTGACA
>NW_006922374.1:790611-792428 GCF_000298275.1 Orycteropus afer afer | reverse complement strand
GATTGGAGGAAGAATCACTAACAACTTGCGATACACTGATGACACAACGTTGCTTGCTGAAAGTGAGAATGACTTGAGGCAATCTCTGATGAAGATTGAACAATACAGTCTGTAGTATGGATTAAATCTCAATATAAAGAAAACAAAAATCCTCACAACTGGACCAATGAGCAGCATCATGATAAATGGAGAAAAGATTGAAATTGTCAAAGAATTCACATTGCTTGGTTCTACAATTGATGTCAATGGAAGCAGGAATCAGGACATTAGATGATGTACAGCACTGGGCAATTCAGCTGCAAAGGACCTCTTCCAAGTGCTGAGGAGCAAAGATGTCTCCTTGAGGAGAAAGGTGAGGCTGACACAAGCCATGGAATTTTCAATCGCCTCATACGCATGTGAGAGCTGGACAATAAATTTGGAAGACCGAAGAAGAATTCATACTTTTGAGTTGGGGTGCTGGGGAAGAGTACTGAAAATACCATGGATAGCTAGAAAACTAACAAATCTGTCCTAGAGAAAGTGCAGATGAAATGGTCTTCAGAAGCGAGAATGGTTAGACTTCATCTCACCTACTTTGGTCATGTTGTCAGAAGGGACCATTCTCTGGAGATGGATGTCATGCTTGGTAAGGTGGAGAGTTGACGAAAGAGGGGAAGGCCTTCAATGTGATGGATTGACATGGTGGCTGTGGTGATGGGCTCAAGTATAACAAAGATCATGGAGCTGGCGCGTGATCTGCCAGTGGTTTGTTCTGCTGTGTATAGGGTCTCTATGAGTCGGAAACGACTAGACCACACCTAAGAACAACATAGGCATGTAAGGCACACTCTTTAAGATATTAGACTTTTAACCAGAATATTGGCAGTTCAAATCCACCAGATACTCTGCAAATGTAAGATAGGATAAAATACTTCCATAAAGATTTACTGCCTTGGGAACCCAGTGGGGATCTATGGCTTTATGCTTTGTAAGCATATGGATATTATCCTACAACTGACAGCATTGTACTTCAGCATATATCTTGAAATATTCTTCTTAATGATGAATACCATGCCATTCCATAGTGAAGTATAAAATCTTTTGTTCCAAAATGACCAATACCAATATATTTCAGCTCACCAATGCCTAGGATAGCTATCTTTATGCATTCCATTTCATTTTTGATAACCTCCAGTTTTTCTGGAGCCGTACTCTATTCCATGTTCCAATTATTAATGGATGCTTGCAGCTGTTTCTTCTCATTTTGAGTCATGCCAGGTCAGCAAATTGAGTTTCTGAAAGTTTTACTCCAATCACTTCATTAAAGTTAACTTTACCTTGAGGAGACAGCTCTTCCCAGGCATATTTTGAGTGCTTTCCCACCTGAGGGGCTCAACTTCTGGCAGTATATTAGAAAATGTTTCCCTGCTATTCATAAGGCATTCAGTGATCTATTTTTTTTTTCCCCAGAAGTGACCTGATCACATCCTTCACCCTAGTTGGGAAGCTCCCCTGAAACCTGTCCACTATGTGGGACCCAACTGCTATTAGAAATGCAGGTGGGATAGCTTCCTGCATTATGGTAACCTACTATAGTATGACAACCTAACAGACGAGTGAGGTTTAATAGCTTAATGTTTTGACCACTAAGCCACCAGAGCTTACAAAACAAAACCCATTGCCCTTGAGTTGACTCCAACTCATAGCAACCCCCTTTTCCAAGGCAGTAAATCTTTATGGAGGTAGATTGCCATATCTTTCTTTCATGGAGAAGCTGGTGGGTTTGAACCATCAAACTTTTGGTTTAGTCAAATGTTTTATGCACTGTGATATAT
>NW_006922374.1:781881-790511 GCF_000298275.1 Orycteropus afer afer | reverse complement strand
GAGTCGGTCCTGACTCCTCATAGCAACCCCTCCTTGGGTTTCCGAGGCAGTATCACTACGGAAGTAGGATTGCCCAACCTTCCTCATATATATATATACAACCCCCATGTCAATTCATTTTGTTGAGACCCTTCCCCTCTTTCATTGACCCTCCACTTTACCAAGAATGACATCCTACTCCAGGCACTGGTCCCTTCTTATTACATGACCAAAGTAGGTGAGATGAGCTCTGGCCATTCTCGGTTCCAAGGAGCATTCCAGATGCACTTCTTCCAGGACAGATCTGTTTTTTTTAGCAGTCCACATTACTTTCAACATTCTTTGTCAACACCACAACTCAAAAGCATTAACTTTTCTTCAGTCTTCCTGATTCATTGTCCAGCTCTCATGTGCATATTAAGCAATTGAAAATACCATGGCTTTGGGTAGCCATACCTTAGTCTTCAAAGAGATATCTTTTCTCTTCAGCATTTGAAAGAGATCTTTAGCAATAGATCTGCCTAATGCAATATGTCTTTTGATGACTTGACTGCCGCTTCCATTGGTGTTGGTTTTAGAACCAAATAATATGAAGTCTTTGACAAGTTCAATCTTTTTCCACTTATTTTGATACTGCTTATTGGCTCAGTTGTGAGGATTTTTGTTTTCTTTATATTGAGATATAATTCATACTGCAGACTGTAGTTTTCAATCTTCATCAGTAAGTACTCCAAATCATTCTCACTTTCAGCAAGCAAATTTGTGTCATTTGTATATCTCAGGTTGTCAGTGAGCTTACCTCCTATCCTGATGCCACATTCTTCTTCATATAGTCTAGCTTCTAGGATTATTTGCTCAGCATACAGATATAATAAGTATGATAAAATGATAGAACGCTGATTCACTCCCTTTGTGATTTTGAACCATGCAGTATCCTCTTGTTCTGTTTGAACAACCTCCTGGTCTATGAACAGACTCCTCATGAGTACAATTAAGTGTTCTGGAATTCCCATTCTTCTTAATGTTATCCATATTTTTTTTTTATGATCCACACAATTGATGGCTTTTGCATAGTCAATAAAGCATAAGTAAACACCTTTCTGTATTGTTTGCTTTCAGCTAAGATCCATCTGACATCATTAATGCTGTCCCTCATTCCATGTCCTCCTCTGAATCCAGCTTGCATTTCTGGAAGCTCCCTGTCAATATACTTTTGAGACCATTTTTGAATTATCTTCAATAAGATTTTACTTGGGTATGATATCAATTATATTGTTTGATAATTTCCACATTCTGTTGGATCACCTTTCTTTGGAATTGGTACAAATATGCATCTCTTCTAGTTGGCCAGCTACCTGTCTCCCAAATCTCTTGGCATAACCTTGTGAGTGCCTCTAGCTGGGCATCTGTTTGTTGAAACATCTCAGTGGGTATCCCATCAATTCCTGGAGCCTTATTCTTTGCCAATTCCTTCAGTGCAGCTTTGACTTCTTCCTTCAGTACCACTGGTTGTTGGGCATATGCCCCCTGCTGAAATGGATGATCATCTACCAATTATTTTTGGTATAGTGACTGATCTTCTTTTGGTATTCCTCTGATCTTCTTTTGATGTTTCCTGCATTATTCAACATATTGCCTATGAAATCTTTCAATATTGCAATTTGATGCTTGCATTTTTTCCTCAGTTCTTTCAGGTTGAGAAATGCCATGTGTGTTCTTCCCTTTTGGTTCTCCAACTCCAGATCTTTACATATTTCATTATAATAATTGACTTTGTCTTCTCAAGCTGCTCTTTGAAATCTTTTGCTCAACTCTTTTATTCTGTTGATTCTTCAATTTTATTTGATTTAGCTGTTGTTGTTGTTATGCGCCACTCTCCATATGTATGTATCTACAAATGAGTAATATGTTCTTTCCATTTTCCAGATGGTAAGGAGCTCTGGTGGTACAGTTCAGTGCTCGGCTGCTTAGCCACTTATCCCAAAGGTAAGTGAGTTGAACCACCAACTGCTCTATTGGAGGAAGATATGCCAGTCTTCTGTTAAGATTTTGTTAAGATTTACAACCTTTGAAACCCTATGACATAATTCTGCTCTCCTATAGGGTCAATATGAGTTTGAATTTACTTGATGACAATTTTTTTTTTTTTTTAAGAGCTCTGGTAGCACATTGGCTAAGCTCTTGGCTACTAACTGAAAGCCTAGCAATTCAAACTGACCAGCAGATTCATGGGAGAAAGACTTTGAGACTTGCAAATATCACAGCCTAAGAAAGCATTCTGTTGAGCAGTTCTACTCTGTCTTACTGGGATTGCTATGAGTTGGAAGTCACTTGACAGCACACAATAACAACTCCATCAACTCATTAATTTTAACTTAAAGGTGAAAGAGAGGAAAGACTGCCTCCAGCAGTTCTGGAAAGAATCAAGATGTTAGTACGTGAAATAAAATAAGTAAAGTTTTGAGAGTTACTTATTCTTTTGGGTACTCTTCAACAACTGTACTTATCTGGAGAAATATGTCTGACCTTTTGAACACTGAGCCAGGAAAAGTTGTACACATAAAGGTGATACTACATGGAGCTGAATGTTTTTCATTTGAAAACACTTCCGCATATTCAATTGGAAAAATATGTCAGTGGCTTGAATAACAAATGCAAGACTGATCCTTAACCAAAAGCATTACAATATTTAATCATCCCTTTTGTGTATGAAAAACTGAGGTGCTGATTGTTACATGCAGTGTGCTTGACAGAGAAAAAGAGAACCGTGTGAAAACACTCTTACTTAATTCTTGAAGGTGAAATTGTACACAGAATACTTTGGAATATAGTGTGATAGTTTATTTTATTCTTTTCTTGAAACATATATTCTTTTCTTACAACATATACCCCCAAATAATAATATAAGGTACTTATTTCACATCATAATATATGTCCTTAGCTATCTAGTTTAATTAAATAATACTCTTGGATAAATTGTGTAATGTCTATCAGATAGCCTGGTGTATTAGGTGAACAGAATGTACATTTGACACATTTCAATGCAGTGCATTATGACAAGTAGTGTATTTTAGGATGCAAAAAAAAACACATAATTTTGGAGATTTAATATTAGTCTTTGCATAGCAAATCTAGTTTCAGAATTGGGAACCAAAGATCTAAGACTTTGTGATTGAAATAAAATTGTAGTTCCTCATTTATTGTATTTCATCATTCTCATTATCCACTCATATTTAATTTAATCAATGATCCTTATTAGAGTTTCTCACATTTAAAAAAATATATATACAAAATGCATTTTATTCAATTACAAATGCCAAAATAATAGCTCTTAATATTTTCTGAGGTCTGGTAGCCATCTGTTAAAGTGAAATTGTACATTCTAGAATATATAATGATTTTTTTATTATACATTCAAAAACATTTCCTTCTTTGCTGCCACCTTTCTTTTCCACACTGTGTCCTCAGTGTTGCTCATAAAGATGTCTTATGATTTGTTGCTGTGCTTGCCATTGCACATTTTTTTAAATTGTAATTCAGTCCTTTAATATTGTAAGGTAAAAAGACAGTGATATTTTTGATAGATGATTATGTTTCTAAGAATCTTTACTACACTCTAGCAATCAGAGGAAATCTAATTTTATATCTTCGAAATATCTGTAAGGGAGCTCTGGTGGCATAGGACCTAAGGCATTTGACTGCTAACCAGAAGGTTGGTGGTTCAAACCCACCAGCCTCTCCTCTGAAGGAAGATTGAGCAATCTACTTCTGTAGAGATACCGCCTCGAAAACCCAAGGAAGGAGGAGTTATAGTTCACAATTGACTCATCGGCAGTGAGGTTTTTTTTTTTTTTTTTTGAGTAAATATCTGTAAATGTTTTATATGCTACCACAAATATTTTTAATATAGGGAAGTATAAACCTTGGAATACAATGAAACTTGCAATATAAAAATATGTAAGATAAAAGTTTGAAGAAAATCACTTTTTGCAAACATAATCATATTTACTCTTCATAACATTCTGATACAGCAATACTGTTTTCTACATTTTATAGGTAAAATAAGTGAGTTCTACAAAGATCAATAAACTTACTCAATGCTACAGAGTTTAGGAGTTTCAGACCCAGTACCACAATATGGATCTTGTGACTCAAAATCTATTGCTCAATTTGCTATAACACACTACATCCAGAAACAGAATTCTTCCAAGCCAGGTAGTTCTACCTTCATTATGATCTTCTCTAAATTAAACTTAATAGTAGTCTAATTAAACCAAAACCTATGTATGCAGAGACCAAACATTCCTCTTCTACAAACTGCTGTATATTTGTCTGGTCCTTCAAGTGCAAGTACCTCTTTAAAAAAGACTTTAAATTCACTCTCTCTACTTCACAATTTTTTATTCAATTTTAAACCCATTTTAGGCTTCTGCCTCCACTACCAACTGCAACTGGTCAGCAAAGGTCACTAATGACTTTCCTGTGGATGTATTTAAGAGACCTTTTAATCTGCACTTTACTTTACAATTGTGAAGTATATTTTACTTGACAGCTGCTTTTTATTAACCTTCCCCTTTCTTTTTCTCTATGGAAGTCACTATATTTTCTAGACTCTTCTACTTTATTGTGATTCCTTACTGTTTCCTAATAATGCTGATTCACAATTCTCTGTTAATACTTTAAATTCTACTCCTGTGCCATGATCTATTCTTGAGGCACAATCTCCACACACCTTGTTGAATAACCTTAAGGTCTTGTGGTTTCTATTACCACCATTTATGATTCCAAGCCACACATATATTTCAAAATCCAACATCAACTTCCTATTGTTGTTGTTATGTGCCGTCGAGTCAGCCCTGACTCATAGCGACCCCTCCTTGGGTTTCTGAGGCAGTATCACTACAGAAGTAGGATTGCCCAACCTTCCTTCCGAGGAGTGGCTGGTGGGTTTGAACCGCCAGCCTTCTGGTTAGCAGTCAAGTGCCTTAGCCACTATGCTACCAGAGCTCCCAACTTCCTAGCATATATAAAACTGATTTTATTGCTTCCCCTACCCTCTTGTGTTTTTATCTATGGGTGAAAAACAAGGCTCCAGGTATTGACACATTACTAATTGAGATGTTTTGAGAAATGTCTGCAAAATGGGAAGTGCTCACTGCTCTATGACAAGAAATTTGGAAGACAGCTACCCGGCCAATCTCCTGGAAGAGATCCCTGTTTGTAACCATTCTAAAGAAAGGTGATGCAACAGAATGCAGAAATTATCAAACAGAATCACTATTTTCACTCCAAGTAAATTTTTGCTCAAGATAATTAAAAAAAACTGTGGCAGTAGGACATTGACAAGGAACTGCCAGAAATTTAAGATGGATTCAGAAGAGAAAGTGGAACTAGAGATATCATTACTGGTGGCAGATGGATCTTTGTTCAAAGAAAAGAATTCCAGAAAGATGTTTACCTGTGTTTTATTGACAATGCAAAAGCATTAGACTGTGTGGATCATAACAAATTATGTATAACATTGTGAAAAATGGGATCTCTATAACTTGATTGTGTTCATGAGGAACCTGTACATAGACCAAGATGCAGTCATTTGAACAGAACAAGGGTATATTGTATGGTTTAAAATCAGAAAAGGTGTGTGTCAGAGTTATATCTTTTCACTATTTTGCCTCACTCTATGCTCAGCAAATAATATGAAAATGTGCTATAAAAGGAAGAATGTAGTATCAAGACTGAGAAGAATGCATGACAACTCATTAATGACCTGTAATATTCAGATGATACAACCATGCTTTATGACAATGGAAAGGATTTAAAGCATTTACTGATGAACATCAAAGGATGGATTGCATCTTAATGTGAAAAAAAAATCAAAACTGGATGAATAAACAAACTTATGATAAATGGAGAAAAGATTAAAGTTGTTAAAGATTTAATTTTACTTGGAGCCATAATCAATGTGCATGGAGCAGCATACAGCATCAAAAAATCCAACAGCATACTGCATTCAGCAAATCTGCTACAAAAGAACTCTAAAGTGTTAAAAAGCAAGGATATCACTTTTAGGAATAACTTATGTCCAATCCAAGTCATGGTATTTTCAATAGCCTCATACACGTGAAAGATGGGCAATGAATAAGGAAGATTGAAGAAAAAATGCATCTGAATTATAGTGTTGGCAAACTGTATTGCAAATACCATGGAGTGCCAGAAGAACAAACAAATCTATGTTTGAAGAAGTAGAGCCAGTGTGCTTCTTAGGAGGGGATGGTGGGACTTCATCTTACAATATTTTTGACATGTTATCAGGAGGGACCAGCCTCTGGAGAAGGACATCATACTTGGTAAAATGGAATGTCAGTGAATGAGAGGAGGACATTCAATGTGATGGACTGACACAATGACTGCAACAATAGACCCAAACATACCATCAATTTTGAGGATGGTTGAGGACCTGAGAGTGTTCTGTTTGTGTGAAACATATGGTGGCTATGAATTGGCATCTAATCATGGTGACATACTCTTGCTTTTTCTCTATTCCTTGTTTTGGTGAATGTCAATTCTTTGCCTTGGTTACCCAAGCAAGAAACCTGGGAATTAGCCTAGATGATTCTCACATGACTTCATGTTCTACATTTAAATAGTAAGTCTACTCAATTCTACATCTTTAATATCTTTTGAATATATCAGGTCTTTTCTAATCATTTAAATCTTCTATTAGTCAACCACAGTCCTCTCTTAACTTTGTCTTTCTGCTATCTGTCTCCAATTCAAGGTTGGAAGATTGATATATTCAAGAGTCAAATCAAATCTTAATTGAAATTGTCCATAGTTTCATTATTCTGGAAACAGTTCTCTCTCTCTCTCTCTTTTTTTTCCTATTCTATTCTGTAAGTCATCATACAAGATAGTCTAACTCTTAATACTTATTAATGAAAACGGCAGTTTTTAAATGCAGTTTCTTTTTGTAACACATCTTTATACACGTTAAAACCAAAAATCAAACCCACTGTCATCGAGTTGATTCCAACTCAAAGCGACCCCTAATAGATTTCCAAGGCTGTAAATAAATACAAATACAGTTACATTTCTCTCTTTTAAAAATACCTTCAACAACACATTGTAGGTGGATAACAACATATTTCTTGATGTGTCTTTGTGAAAGTTTGGGAAAGAACTCATCGACATGATCTTGTTTATCTATAGGTAGTTCATTATAAGAAAATCAAAATTATATGGAAAAGGGTTAGGATGCTTTTGAAAGTCTTTTTCTAAAGCATTTCTAAAAATAAAATAGAATGTTGAAATTTGGGCATTTAACATGTGTCTGAGCCATTCATTAAGCAAGTTAACAAGGTGATATTAATTTCCTTTGCAAATAAGTTCACAGGGGCAGGGACATTAGTTTTATTTTTTATTGTGATTCTGAGTTCTATAACTTTATTTTAATCCACATACTTTCAATAAAATTATTGTTTTTGATATATTCTAAGAAAAGAGGGGAACAAAAAGTCACTTGTAACGCTATAAGTCAGAAACAACCTCATTTTAATGATTTATTCAATAATGTAATTATCCTGATCTATTAAAATTGTCATTATAATATTTTTTCTAATAGATTTCTCAGTACTAAAGCCACTAAGATTTAACTCAATAAGTGAGATTACTTTCACTTACTCATACTTAGAATTGAAAACCACATTGTCTTTGGTTGCCATCAAGCCATTTCTGCCAATCTAATATAATCATGAGGACCAACACCTCTTTCAAACATTGTAATTAATTACAAGATATCAGTCAGTAAATGCATTAATAGGAGACATGGTTAAATGGATGAGGTTCAGCAGAATTGGAAAAAAATATTAGGGTAGTTTTCTTTTTATTCTTTAGCTTGTGCTCAATAGAAAATTGATTTTCCTAACTTGAGAAAGAAGAATATACACTGAGGGTTCTGCTACCAATTCTACCTCTAAGAATCTTTGAGCCATGAGTACGTCACTTAACATGATGGAGAATCAGAAACTCATCAGACAAAAGTTACATTGGATGTGATCATCTCTAAAATCTCTTCCAGTCCTAATATTCAATATTTATATTTGTATTAGTAAGACCTATTAAAATCTATCAACCTTCATGAGATAAACTGCTAAGGTCTGGTGATATGAGTAATGATAATGATGGTGGTGATGATAGTGACAAAAGTTATTGTTTGCTTTGTGCCTAGAAAAAATTATCTTATTTGACTCCCTAATACTTCATTACCTTCCATTTTAAAAATAAGAAAATGGAGGTTTAGAGTATTTAGGTAATGTGTCCAATACCATAAATTCAACACCAACATCAATATTATTTTCAAATACTAATCTATGTGGGAATAAAATCACCACGTTTCCTTCCCTTCTGAAGATATATAATGCTTTATTTTTCAACTCTTGAAGTATCTTAGTGCCATGTGACTCATTCTGGCCAATGGATATACAAAGAATGTGTTATATAATTTTGGGCCCAAAGCATAGAGTACCCAGCAGTGACTCAGGAGGTACCCCTTTCTCAGAAATTTCCACCAAGAAGGAGCATAATGTTGCTACAAGAGGGCAGTGCTTCACTCAGGCTGAGGTATTGAGTCATTGCTTGTTGTTGTTGTTGTT
>NW_006922374.1:776115-781121 GCF_000298275.1 Orycteropus afer afer | reverse complement strand
AAGAACAGATATATGCAAACCAATGTTCATCACAGTACTATTTATGATAGCCAAAAGATGCAAACAATCTACGTGTCCATCAACTGAAGGATGGATAACCAAACTATGGTACATACATGCAATGGAATACTATACAAACCTAAAGAATAACAGAATCTGCCAAACACCACGTAACATGGATGAACTTGGAGGACCTGGTGCTGAGTGAAATAAGTCAATCACAGGACAGATATTGTGTTAGTCCATTGTTATAAAAAGTCAACTAAAGGTTTATATATGGAAGGAAATTTTCTTTGTTGATTACCAGGAGTAAGAAGGGAAGGGAGGGAACACTGTTAAATAGGTAGAGATAAATATTGATTTGGGTGAAGAGAAGAGCAATGTACCAAATGTGAGTGATCAACATGGTATCATTGAGGAAGAGGAAGACAGAGAGAGGTGCATGGGAGATACAGACAACAAAGATGAACCTTTTTGCATATACAGTACTGTGCTGTCAGTGAAAGAAAACATGGACATGTGGGTGGATAGGTGGATGGACAGGCTGAACTATTAGGTATGTCTATGCAGGACAAGACCATATATAGGGTTGGCAGACAACTAAATATATATATATATATATATATATATATATATATATATATATATATATATATATATATTCTCTCCCCTAACTCCTTTTTGTTTAGCACATGCTCAAGCCCTTTTAAAATTTTACCTTTTCTCTCAACTTTGAAACTTACTTGTTTCTTAAGTAACTACTACATAATAGCAGTGTGGTCTTAGTCAGGGCTTCAAACGAGTAAGTTACCATTTGACTCTCTGCTGAGAATTTGCATTTATACCTCAGATAGATTGAAGCAGAATATACATTTTAAAAAGATCCTCAGGTATACATAAGAATCAACTGGGGATCTTGTGAAAATGTAGATTCTTATTCAGTATATCTCAGGTGGGAACATAGATTCTCCGCAAGGGGTCAAACCAGAATGAATTGATTCAAAGCCCTGGTCTTAGTATTGATATGTCCCAGTCAGATTCAATTAGAGGAGCAGACTAAGTATAACATTATGGATTTAGGAGTTTATTATAGACATACTCAATAAAACCAAACTCTCTGCCATTGAGTCGATTCCAACTCACAATGACCCCCTTTGGGTTTTCTTTGCAATTTTTTTATGGAAGCAGACTGCTTTGTCTTTATTCCATAGAGAGGACTGTGGGTTTGAACCACTGACATTTTGGTTAGCAGTTCAATATCTTAACCACTATGCCACCAAAACTCCATTATAATGTTAACACTTCACAAAATTGTTAATAATTATGAGGAAGTAAAATCCTAAAGGGAAAGTTAGAGAACCAAAGATAGTTATTGCAAGCCCTTTTGAGACCAGTCTCTGGTGCTATAGTGACTAAGGCATTTGACTTCTAACCAGAAGATTGACAGATCAAACCTACCAGCCACTCCATGGAAGGAAGACTAAACAATCAACTTCAGTAAAGATATACCACCTCAGAAAGTAGGAATCGACTCAATGACAGTGAGGTTTATTATTATTATTATTATTATTATTATTATTTTGAAACCCGGCAGTTCCCAATACCTGAATGGGTCTCTGAAGGAGTTGTCTCTGCATCTGTGATGCACCTAAGGTTGCAGATGATTAGCAAGAACTATACTCAGAAGAACAGTTGGACATGGAACCAAGAAGAACAAGAATATCCTGAAATTTACTTACACCTCTGCATCTCACTACCTCTAACACAGCATTCAAAGAGTAAATATTGCTGCTTCACTTCCAGCTTCCAAAATTTGCAAAATTTCTCTTTAGAGCCTACTCCAACCTAACAGCCTGTAAAAAAGAGGCTTCTAGGAAGTGGTTCAAGATTAGGCATGTTAATATTTAATATTTTAAAAAAATACTACAAGTCAATTTTTCTGTAAATTTCATAATTTATAGAAAAAAGTATAGTTTTGCTCCATCAAAATTTATATTATAGTTGTGGAAACAATATGTTCATGTACACTGAAAATGTTAAAAAATGATCAAAATTTGTTTCCAATTTAATTATGACAACAAATTTTAACATACTTCTCCTAAAGAAATCAATGTATATAAATAATTTTTTTATACCATTTTGGGAATTCTGGGGGTGTAGAGCCTAAGGCATTTGACTGCTAACCAGAAAGCTGGCAGTTCAAACCCACCAGACACTCCTCAGAAGGAAGACTGGGCAATCTACTTCCATAGATATGCTGTCTCGAAAACTCAAGGAGACGTTGCTATGAGTCGGGATTGACTTGATGGAAGTGAGTTTGGTTTTTGGATTTTTTGCAAATGAGGATCGTTAAAAGATTCCCTGGTGGCACAAAATTTTGAAAAGCTTGCCTACCAGCTGACAGGTTGGTGGTTTGAATGCACTTAGAGGACTCGCGGAACACAGGTCTGGCAACCTGCTTCTAAAATGTCATAGCCTTGAGAAACTGGTGAGCAGTCCCACTGTACAAACATGGGTTCATCATTAATTGAAACAGATTCAATGGAAACTAACATAACAACAATTAGTGTATCCTTATCTTGTTACATCTGTATCTCCTTGTTATGTTGTCCAGAATTACAGATTTTAATTATAAAGAGTGTAATATACTCATTTGAAGTGATGGTATCAATAATCATATGTTCACTAACACTTTACAGGTGATTTTTAAGATAATATGTGTCATTGATTTAATATTGCTAATACATACACATGGAAAGATGGATAGCTTAAAAATTTATAGCATAGAACTCAAAATTGTGTAGACCACCAAGAAAACAAGAAGTGTGAATTTTAATCCGATATAGCTGTTGCTTAGACAAAATTAACTGGAGGATTTCAATGCTTTGGGATTTAAAGATCATTATTTTTAATACTTATTTACTTATATGTAGCTAATCAACACTGAAAAGCAACCTACATTTAAAACAATAATTTCCATTTCCCCCCCAAAACACTTAGGAAATGGCTGTAAATTAAAAATGTTATTCTCTAGAGATTTCTTAAAGATGTACTATATGTCTTTTGGAAGTAGGAAGGTAGCGTAGTGCCTAAGGCACTTGACTGCTAACCAGAAGGCTGGCAGTTCAAACCCACCAGCCATTCCTCGGAAGGAAGATGGGGCAATCTACTTCCGTAGTGATACTGTCTTGGAAACCCAAGAAGGGGTCGCTATGAGTCAGGTCCGACTCGATGGCACATAACAACAACAACAATCCCATCATTAAGTAACCCTGGTAGTGCTTGGCTGCTAACGGAAAGGTAGAAGGTCCCAACACACCAGCTGCTCTGTGGGCGAAACATGAGGCAGTCTGCTTCCATAAAGATTACAGCTTTCAAAACCCTATGGGGAAGTTCTATTCTGTTCTGTAGGTTTGCTATGAGTTGAACTCAACTTGACAGTAGTGGGTTTGTTTTTTGGTTGGTTTAACCCCATCATTTGATGAAAAGAAGGTAAATTATATAAATCATAAATCAAAAACATCTGGATAACCTACTGGAATTTCCATATGCCTGCTTTATTTTATCATTATTCTTATTTTGTAATACAGTTGAGTACTTATTCTAGGCCACTGTAGTACATATTTTACCAATTATACAATTATTTTTATGATTCAAATTTATACAAATGTAGATTATTGTGCATTCAAAATCCATTTGGGAAAAATGTTTGCAAAGCCTAGTCATAACTAAAGCAAACTGAGAAACTGGAAATTCATTTCAAACAAAACTCAAAGGAGACTTTGGAAAAAGCTATTCTAATTAAAGGCTTGGCTGTATTTCAGAAAAGATGTTTTGAACAAATCTGAGTCAGGTCTTCTGCTAGGAACTGTTTATAGATCAAGACTTAAACCAAAGTTCTTGACTTTGAGAGTACTTAGTCTTCTTGAAATAGTGAAAGACATGCATTATCAATAATTATAGAACAATGGAAGTATTTGAGAATGATTGTTTCAAAACAGTGCCACTGGGTAAAAACAAAACAAAACAAAAGGATAATTCTGTGGTTTCAACAGAGGCTCAGAGATCAGAGCAATTACTTTGGTCCTGAACGTAGGGAGTTATACATTGTTTTTATTGTTGTTATGTGCTGTCGAATAGGACCCGACTCATAGGGACCCCTCCTTGGGTTTCCGAGGTGATATCCCTATGGAAGTAGACTGCCCAACCATCCTTCTGAGGAGTGGCTGCTGAGTTTGAACCACCAGCCTTGTTGTTAGCAGTCTGTAAGTTATACATAGCTACATCAAATAATGGTGATAAAGGATGTGTGCAGCATTGTGTGAGTGTTGATGTGTCTGGGTGTGTTTGGGAAGAGGCAACTGTTATCAAGAGCGTTAGCTCATTTAGCTGTTACAAAGAAAGGGGACATGGGTATGTCAAGTAACTTTGAGATCTTGCTAATATTAACATGGAAAAAATACTGTAAAAATAAATAAACATTAAATACATTTCTCGATTTATTAAATCCAAATTCCTTATTTGTTTCCTAGGTTACCTTATGTCTTTATGAATGTGAATAATGGTAGACCATCTTTTCGCAGACCTATCTTTACTGCTCTGAAGGAATAAATAAGATTTGTGATATATCCTTTGATTAAAGCATGAAACTTCCCTTCCTAGGGTGCTCAAGAAATGAGCTATTCTACCCAAATCAAAAATGTTCCTATAGACATTGTCTCATAAAGGTAATTCATTAGGATTTTGCATTCTGTAATGGATGCTATATTCATTTAAAAATAGCAGATTCATAGGTATTATAAAACAAACAAGCAAAAAGCTCAATGCTCAGGACTCAATCCCTTGCCATATTATTCATATCTCTTGTTAAGGATCCTAAAACTACAGCACACATTGAATTAAATTTTCATATTATGTTTATGTTTATAGCATTAGTGCAAATCTAATTGAAATATCGAATATTTGATGCAACTCCTTCAAGAAGAGTTACTATACTGGAGAATGTC
>NW_006922374.1:763950-775745 GCF_000298275.1 Orycteropus afer afer | reverse complement strand
ATAAAACTATTTATATATATATGTGTGTGTGTATATATATATATATATGGAACTGTATACAAAAGGCATATCTTGGTAAAAATACAAATTTTTCTTTTGCTTGGATGTTATTATAGTAATATATCTATGTTTGCCATATATCATTTCACCCAGCCAGCCAGCCAGCAAACATTCATGGAATGTCTAATATTTCTCATGTACTGTACTAAAAATCAGTGATATAGAAAGCATCAAGATACAGAACCTTGGCATAAAAGGCTAAATTTTGCATTACTTACCATCATAGTTCATTTACACCTCTAACTTGTAGTGGAATCTCTTGATTGAAATTCAGAGAAGTTGATTAGTTACATGTTATGTTATATTAGAAGGCTCTTTGGGAATTATCACTCTTTCCTCTATAAGGAGCCCTAGTGGCACACTGGTTAAGTACTCAGCTGCTAACCAAATGGTGGGTGGTCTGACCCCACCAGCTGCTCCACTTCTGTAAATATTACAGCCTTGAGGGCTCTGTCCTATAAGGTCAATGTGAGTTGGAATTGACTCAATGGCAATGAGTCTTTCTCCCTGTAAGTAGGCTATTTCCCCATGTCTCATTTTTGGGTTTAAACTTGAGACTTGTTCTGTCCCAAAAAGCATGAGGCAAGCAGAGGCTTGAAATATATGTGTGCACTAGCCTTTCTTTCTTTCACTCTGGCTTTTACATGACAAAATGGTCTACATAGCTTGATTGATCAGAAAAATGAGAGTTACATAGAGTAGACCCCAAATGAACCCACAACCTGAACATAACCATGAGCAAGACCAGCAGAGGTCTGCAGAGCTGGTTATGTTGGTTTGTAGTTTGAAGCAGAGCCATTCCTTCTCATCTGAAGACAAGTGACTAAGAATAAATGCTCCTCTTGTAAGCCACCTTCAAAAGGAATCCCAAGTGCAAGAGATGTGTGCCTTATGTTGTTGTTAGCTGCCAGCAAGTTGATTCCAACTCATACCCTGTGTACAACAGAACAAAACACTGCCTGGTCCTGCACCACCCTCTGAATCCTTGCTATGATTGAGCCCATTATTGCAGCCACTGTTTCAATGATCTCATTAAGGGCCCTCTGTTATTTATTTATTTATCTATTTTGCTGACCCCCCAACTTTATCAAGCATGGTATCCTTCTCCAGGGAATGTTCCCTTTAGAAAAAAATATGCAGCTATAAATATATATGTTCTCTGTTTGAAAGATTAAGGGTAGGCTGGCTGTGGATTTTGTCATAATTTAACTTTGATTTCTTAAATATGTAGAATGGTAGAAGACTAATGGAGATATCAAGGTAAAAAGGTTAATAATTTTCTTCAACAAAATTCATTCATAACAGTTTCTTGAGTGATCATCGAAATGTTAGACAACCCGTTCTTCTCAGAAGTCTCTTGAGCTCTTGGTTGGCCTGGTTACATAAACATGGAAGGTAGAGTGATGGAGTGGTTTGTTAATTTAAGAAGACTGTGTGTGTGTTCTATTGTTTCTTCATGTTGACTTCAAGAATGTAAAATAGACAACCACTCCAAAGAAATTCAAGAGCATTAAAAGAAGTGTACTCTAGAGTTAAAATGATTAACAAATTGTTAACTCTAACAAATAAGTACCAACTAATAATTTTATTTTACTGTAGTAGTAAATGCAATGTCTTACAATATGTTAGAATATTGTGTGTATTTAATAAACTGATTGATGTGACTAAAACACTTTTGATGTTGATAAATGTATTGTTAATAAAAAGTTAAGGGTTCAGGGACATCCACATATAATTTGAAGGGATTGACAGCCCTAATACCTAACACATTAGCCAGACCAAATCAAACCCACTGTCATTGAGTCAATTCTGACTTATAGTGACCCTCATTGGGTTTTCAAGGCTATGAATCTTTACAGAAGTAAATTGTCCCATCTTCCTCCTATACAGCAGCTGGTGCGTTTGAGGTGTCAACCTTTTGTTAGTAACCAAATGCCCTAGAATTTCCTAAATCAGTAAGTAATAAGTAAGTATCTACTTCGATGGAAAATGTGTTCTTGATTTCTAAATGTTGAAGCCATGGACTCAATTTCAAGATTGAGATCATCTGTATGATAAAGCAGAGAATAAGTCAGTCACAGTAAAGGGAAACAGCTTGATCACATCTCAATCATTATACTGAAGAGAATCCTGTGCTAACATTGTGTAGGGTACAATGTGTCAGGACCTTATCTTGTATTTCTTCCTCCCAGACATAGAAGGAAGTGTGTCCTAAAAGTGGAATTTCATAATTGAAATCAAGAAGTTCTGGTGATGTTCAGGAAAGAGGGGCACTCTATATAATCTTTTATTTTTGGATATTAGTCAAGGGTCAGGGCCAAAATTTCCACAAATTGTATATATCTGGGAGACATACAGCACCTGACACATTGAATCTCCCCTTTTACTAACTATGTAAAGTTAAATGAAATCTCACCCATCCATCATAATATATTGAGCCACTTAATCTTTCACTAACTTTGTGTGTTACTGGAAAAATGGTGGTTTCTGAGAGGATGATTTACTACAGCAATATCGATTTTTTTCTGGGTTGGAAAAATATCAGATGACATTGTGTTACAATTTAGCAGTGCATTGATAACATTAGAGGAACTTTAGTCCTCAAAGTGGCATCTTGCTTTTTAAAAATTTAAAGAAGTCTTTTGCAGAAGATTGAACCAGTACATTAAGTCATTTGACTTCTTGACTGCAGCTTCCATGGATGTTGATTGTGGATTCAAGTAAAATAAAATCCTTGACAATATCAGTATTTTTTCCATTTATCATAATGTCCCTTATTTCATTTGTAAGAATTTTTGTTTTCCTTATGTTAAGGTGTAATCCATACTGAAGACTATATTCTTTGATCTTCATCAGTAAGTGCTTCAAGTCCTTTTCCCTTTCGGCAGGCAAGGTTCTGTCATTTGCATATCACAGGTTTTTAATGAGCTTCCCTCCAAACATCATGCCACATTCTTCTTCATATAGTCCAGTTTGTGGGATTATTTGCTCAGCATAAATACTGAATGAGCATAGTGAAAGGACACAATAAGGAGAACATCTTTTCTTATTTTAAAACGTGTAATATCCCTTGGTTCTGTTTGAATGACTGCCTCTTAGTTTATGTTCAAATTCCACGTAAACACAAATTAGTGTTCTGGAATCCTCACTTTGTGCAATGTTATCCATAATTTGTCATGATCTACACAGTTGAATGCCTTCCCATAGTCAATGAAACAGAGATGCGTATCTTTACGATATTCTCTGCTTTCATCAAGATCCTTCTGACATCAACAAAGATATCTTTCATTCCACATGCTCTTCAGAATTGAGCTTACGTTTCTGGCAATTCTCTGTTGAAGTACTACTGCAACTGTTTCTGAATTATCTTCAGCAAAACTTTACTTGCCGTAATATTAATAATGTTGATTAATAATTTCCACATTCTGTAAGATCAACTTTCCTTGGAATAGGAACAAATATGTGTATCTCTTCTAGTGAGTTGGCCATGTAGCTATCACACACATTTCTTGGTATAGACAAGTAAGTACTTCCAGCATTGAATCTGTTTGCTGAAACATGTTGTTGTTGTTGTTAGGTGCTGTCCAGTTGACTCCTACTCATAGCGACCCTATGTACAACACAATGTTATACAACATTGTTATCAATAAGGTTTCCGCTGACAAATTCTTTGAGAAGTAGGTGGCCCCTTCCTTCTTCCAGGTCTGTCTTTGTCTGGAAGCTCTGCTAAAACCTGTCCACCATGGATGACTCTGCTGGTATTTGAAATACGGATGGCACAGCATATAACCATACAGCAACACAGAAGCCATCACAGTAAAACCAACTGACAGACAAGTGATGGTATTGAAACATATCATCTGATATTTTATTATCTCCTGGAGCCTTGCTTTTCAACAATGACATAACTGCAACTTGTATTTCTTCCTTTAAAACCATTGCTTGGTGATCATATGCTACCCCTGAAATGTTAAACATTGATTAATACTTTTGGTACACTGACACTGCTTATTCCTTCCATCTTCCTTTGATGCTTCCTGGGTCTTTCAATGTTTTGTCCATAGAGTCCTTCAATATTGCTAATTGAGACTTAACTTCTTTTCTTCAGTTCATTCAGCTTGAGAAAAGACAAATGGGTTTTTCCATTTTTGGTTTTCTAACCCCAAGTCTTTGACTATTTCATTATAATACATTAATTTTTCTTCTCCAGGCACACTTTTAAATCTTCCCTACAGCTCTTTTCCTTTTTCATTTCTTATATTCACAAGGATATATTTCAGAGTCTCTTTGGACATCTATTTTGATCTTTTTTTTGTTTTGTTTTTCCTTTCTTATCCTTTTAATAGGAGCTCTGGTAGCATAGTGCCTAAGACATTTGACTGTTAATCAGAGGGCTGGTGATTCAAACTCACCAGCCACTCCTTCGAAGGAAGGTTGGGCAATCTACTTCCATACTGATATCATCTCAGAAACCCAAGTAGGGGTTACTATGAGTCAGGTCTGACTCGATGGCACATAACAACAACATCCTTTTAATAATTTTTTACTTTCATCATGTATTTTGTCCTTGATGTCATCCTGGAACATTTCTAGTCTTTGGTAATTAGTGTTCTGTGCATCAAAGCTATTCTTGAGGTGGTCTCTAAATTCAGTTGGCAAATACTTAAGTTTAGACCGCTGTTCTTGTGGATTTGTTTTAATTTTCTTCAGCTTCAAGTTAGACTTGCATATGAGCTAATGATTGTTCTGCAGTTGACCCATGATGATATTGAGTGTATCCATTGCCTTTTTCAACAGATGTAAGCTATTTGATTTTCATGTATTCCATCTGGTGGGATATATGTGTAAAGTCATACTTATGTTGTTAAAAAATGTTTCCAAAAGTCATTAATCCTACAAAATTATATCATGTAATCTCTGCTTTTGTTCTTATCATGAAGGTCATATTTTTCAACTATGCATCTTTGTTTCCAACATTCAAAGTCTAATCACCATTAAGTATCAATGCATCTTAATTGCATGTTTGATCTGTTTCAGACTGTAGAAGTTGAAAAAATCTCCTATTTTTTCATCTTTGCCATTAGTATTGGCATCTATATTAGAATAATAATTGTATCAATTATTCTTCCTTGTAGGCAATGGATATTACCTTATCACTGACAGCATTACATTTCATAGTACATCTTGAAATGTTCTTTTTGATGATGTTGTGACATCATTCTTCTTCAATTTATTGTTCCTGACAAAGTACAGAATATGATTATATGGTTCAAAATGTCAAGGGCCAGTCCATGTCTGCTCACTCATGCTTAAGATATCCATCTTTAAACGCTTTGTTTTGTTTTTGACAACTTCTAATTTTCCTAGTTTTATACTTTGTACATTACATGTTATGATTATTAATGGATGTTCTCCTCATTTTGAGTTATACACATCAGCAAAAGGAGGTCCTAAAATCTTTATTTTATCCACATAATTAAGACTGACCCCACTTTGAGGTTCAGCTCTATCTCAGTCATATTTTGATTGTCTTCCAATCTGAGGGTCTCATCATCATGGACTATATCAGAGTATTCTGCTGCTATTCATAAGGCTTTCACTGGCCAATTTATATTTTAGAAGTATATCACTAGATCCTTCTTCCTATTCTATCTCAATCTGGAAACTCCACTGATACATGCCCACCATTGATGACCCTGCTGGTATTTGAAATATTGGTTGCATAGCTTCTATTATCACAGCATCAAAGCAAGAAAGTACAGTATGGCAAACTGAGACATGTGTGGTGGATATCTAGATAGATACATACACACATATAGATAGATAGATACATGCATGCATACATAGATTCATAGATAGATAGATACAAAGATAGATTGATAGAGAGATAGACATACTCTAATATGTTTTGTATCTTTCACATTTTGAAAAGGATTCACGGCTGTCATCAGACTTCAGAATAGGTCTGTGATCATCTCTATCCACTCACTCCACCTGTTATATCACCTCCCACATACAGAATTTAAGAACCACCGCTGTGACCCATGTCCTTTGTGAGCTATGAGTTCGTTTTTAGAAGTTATTCCAGTCAAGATCCAACAACAACAAAAACTGAAAAACACTTATTCATTTTAAACTGAATTTGAACCTGAAGCAAATTGGTAACATAGCTGATGATGGAGTTGAGAAGTCAACATCCTACAGTGTTGCAACTTGTTCATGACCTAGTCACTACTACTACTAGGCTGAAGTAAAAAAAAGATGCAGGGTTATCAGAGCCAAGGGTCCATGTTCACCAGCTCAAATTTGGAAAGTGGCCTGCCCACACATTTGTCTAGTATGCATTGAAACCACAGAGGAGGTATAGCAGGAAAGAGAAATGCAGCCTGAAGACAGTGATTATCATTGGCTAAACAACAGTTAGCTTCTCTGTGGTAATGTATAGAATAAGTAAAGAACAAAAGGTGGCTCTGATCACTAGTAAAGCAGGGCTGAATGTGTGACTACGTTCAAAACATGGAAATAATTTTCACAACTTTTGTTGTTGTTAGGGACAGTCAAGTCATCTCTGACTCATAGCAACCCTATGCACAGCAGAATGAAACACTGCCTGGTCCTGCACTGGGTCAGTGATCCCTGCTATGCTTGAGCCCATCGCCGTAGACACATTGTCGATCTATCTCACTGAGGGCCTTCCTCTCTTTCGTTGACCTTTCACCTTACCAAGTATGACATCCTTCTCCAGGGAAAGATCCCTTCTTATAACATGACCAAAGTGTGTGAGAGAAGTCTGGCCATTCTCTCTTCCAAGGAGCATTCTGTCTGTACTTGCTGCAGGACAGATCTGTTAGTACCATGCAGTCCATGGTACTTTCAACATTCTTCAGCAGCACCGCAACTGAAAAACATCAATTCTTCTTTGATCTTCCTTACTCATTGTCCAGTTTTTACATGCATATGAGGTGATTGAAAATATCATGGCTTGTGTCAGGTGCACCTCAGTCCTCAAGGAGACATCTTTGCTCCTCAGATCCAAAAGAGGTCCTTTGCAGCCAATTTGCCCAGTGTTATATATCATCTGTTTTCCTGACTGCTGCTTTTGTTGGTGGTGATTGTAGAACTAAGCAATATGAAGCCTTTGACAACTTCAATCTTTTTCTCCATTTGTTGTGATGCTGCTTATAGGTACAGTTGTGAGGATTCTCGATTTCCTTATATAGAGATATAATCCATACTGCAGACTGTTTTCACAACTACTCCATGTACTATATTCCATAATTCTCATAATGATTATGTTATTATGTGCTGTCGAGTTGGACCCGACTCATAGCGACCCTTCCTTGGGTTTCCAAGGGAGTATAACTACGGAAGTAGATTGCCCCGGCCTTCCTTCTGAGGAGTGGCTGGTGGGTTTGAACCACCAGCCTTCTGGTTAGCAGTCAAGTGCCTTAGGCACTATGCTACCAGAGCTCCTCTCATAATGATAGCACCACCATTTCTAGAAATATGAGTAATTATTTTTTGAGTTTTCCTCAATCATGACCCGGCCTTAATTTCCTATCAGTGCTATTACAAAATACAGGAAAGTATGTTGATTTAAAAGGACAAAATTCTTTGTCTCTCAGTTCTGGAAGTTAAGAATCTGAATTCTTGGTGCTGGCAGGACTATACTCTGTCTATATCAGCTCTAGGAGAAGATGTTTCCTTGTCTCTTTCCGCTTATGGTAGTGCCAGATATTTCTTGTACATAGTTCTGCACATGATATCTTCCTCCTGTGTGTCGTTTTATGTCTTTTCTCCCTTTTTGTTAGACGCCACTCAGAAGAAATTAGGACTAGGAACCAGCCTACTCTAGAAAAACATAACTAATAATGTCTTCAAAGAAAGATCTTATTTCCCCAAAGAAAGGCAAATGCACAAGTGTAAGGTTTAGGACTTCAACATACAATAATACCGGTGAAAGACAGAACCTATTTAAGGTAGAAACTTATCTGAGAAGGAAGTTCAAATATTTTCTACTACTAGAGCACAACAGAAAAGTGTAAGACCACACTTGGTCAAAGGTGAACTACTTGCAAAACTTGGAAAAAAAATTCAGTCCTATTGAATTCTGGCTGTCAGATTTCACTGTATATTTTTTGGGGGCACAATACAATCCATAATATATCACAAATCATATTCTTATTAACTGCATATTATCTCAGTTTATGCCCCATTCACTCCTAATAAGCCCTCATATATATTTTCTTATTAAAATACACATTGGTCTTTACCTTTTCAGTTCGTTCTTCTTCTGACTTCTTCTATCATGTTCTCCACATGCAAAAAACCTATTGCTGTCAAGTCAGTTCCTGCTCATAGCGAGCCTGTAAGACAGAGTGTAACTGATCCATAAGATTTCCAAGGTTTTAATCTTTACCAAATCATAATACCACATCCTTCTCCCTGGCACTAAGGCTTCTGATTCACATAAATCTTTTAAAATCCCAACTCTGATCACATGGCTCACCTATCCCCAAAATCTTCAGATTAAAGTCTAGACATAGTAGCTAGACATATGTGTTTTATGATCTGATTCCTAACTTTTCTGATCTTTGTGTCCTCATCAGACACGTACCTGATTGAGTGACAGTGAAAGAAATTATCTATACACAGTGTATCCATCTCTGTCTTTTCACAATGTGCTTTCTGTCTGGAAAAACTTTTTCTCTAAGTCCATATGTCTACATTTTATCTCATCTATGAAGACAAGATCAAGTGCAAGTTCTTGTAGATGTCATAAAAAACAAACAAACAAACAAACAAAAACAGCTGCTATCAAGTTGATGCTAACTCCTGACACCCCCATGTGTGTCAGTGGAGAATTTTGCTCCATAGGGCTTTCACTGGTTGAGGTTTTATAAGTAGATCACTAAGTCATTCCTCTTCCAACATTCTGCTTAGTACCAAATGCATGAACAGCTTGCAGTACCCAGGTATTCCTATAGTTGCCTTAACTGCTTGATTATTGATTCTTCTCTCCTTTAGGGCATAGGCAAGACTGAATTTTCTGCTGTTCCTTCCCCTTATGGTTTTAAGGATCCATGTAACTCTCTGTAAGTGAAGTACACATTCAAGACTTATGTGTCTTCTAGATCAGATAATTTAATGCCAATTCAAGGCTTCCAAGGTTATCTTTTTTTTTCTTTTTTTCCTGGTTTTGCAGGTAATGCTCCTAAAAATGGTTGCTCTGTCACCTGGTTACCAGAGTTGGGGTAAAATTAGGTGTATTCCAGACTGGCCTTCAGGGAGCACAAGGGCCTTTATTGTTTTGTATAAATGAGGTTTTAAGTTTGTTTTAATTATCACAATATAACCTAGCCTAACATAACTATTTATTTTATTGCATCTGTCTTATATAATTTAAAGCTTTCTAAATTACAATTATTTATGTGTTTATAATATGACTGAAACTAGAAAGATTTAATTATAATATTAAAGCTATTGAAGGCAACTTTAGCAGAAAGTAAGCACTTGAGAGATACTTTATCTTATACATTACTATGAAAAGTTAATGAATGAATGAATATACAACTAGTTAACTATTTCCTTTTGTCTTTTTTTCAATCCAAAGAAATATATTTGAAATGAATACTTTGGATTGAATAATTTTATATGATTTCAGTGAGTCAGCTGTATATTTTTCATCCTAAGGGATTCTTTGTACTTTAAAGGGCATGGGTAAATCATTATTGATATACCCATAAGTTTTTTGTACAACATTTCCGAGATGTGTTGGCTGGTACAGGATTGGCCTTGATTATACTTGGAATGAAAGCACTGATACAGATTTAGAAAGTGCTGACACAGTTTCACTGACTTATATATCTATAACCAGTCTGTTTCTAATTTTATAAGAAGGTCTAGCTGGCAGTGTTAGCATTTTTCAAAAGTTGAAAGCAATAGGAAATAACTTTACATTTAATAGGCTTGTTTTGCTAACAATGAGTTTTTTCTATGAAAATTATTGATTCATTTCAACATTCCACCATAGAAAGGAACGTCAAAATTGTCTACTATTTGAAAATAGAATCAACAGTCAATAGCTAACACTGAAGTAGAGAAGTAGAGAGGGTGTTAGTATAGATGATTCCAACATGCAGAGAATTAGCAAACCAATTACTTCTTGTTAATAAATGTGTGTGTGTGTGTGTGCATATAATTTTGTTATAATATTTTTAAACTAATCAATTTCCAATGAAATGGTAATAAGACTGTCTGACATGAGGTTACAAGTTATCACTGTTTTCTTCTCACCAGTTTAGGAGCTTTTTGATTTCTAAAAGTCCATTTGAGCAGAACTCCAGTATTTGGGGACTTGATGGAAGTCTTCATGGACAGTGATTGGAAATAGAGCATAACTGGCCCTCATGGAAAGAAGAGCTTCACTCTATAAAATAATAAGTAAATGAGCTTTTTTTTTTTTTTTTTTTTTGGCTATTTCTTTGTCACAAAATATATTTATCTTCCATTGTCAGTCTCTGTCTGTTCCATTCTTCTTTCTCAGAAAATAACTTTATCTATCTACATTGGTAAGAATGACCTCTGCAAACCTTGTTGATATAGATTCTGCTTAATGTAGTCACAAACTTACATATATCTTTTTTTCTTTTCATCTTTTGGTTCTTTATCTCAATGTTTTGAGTGACTTACTACAATCTTCAGAGATATAATCAACCACCAAACAATTCTGGATAGAGAATAAAATATGGGGGAATAATAGATTCTCCGTTACCTCAAACTCACCTTTTTAGGAGCTATAGGTGTTCTGGTGGCATAGTGCCTATGGCATTTGATTGCTAACCCACCAGCCACTCTTCAGAAGGAAGGCTGAGCAAACTACTTTTGTAGTGATACTGTGCCTGAAACCCAAGGAGGGGTCACTATTAGTAGAATATGACTTGATGGCACTGAGTTTGAGTTTGAGTTTATGGGAGTTTGCTCTTAAAAAAGATAAAAAGTGAGTTTGATGTACCTGGGTATCTATTCCCTCAAGCTCTGTTCTCTAAGTAGAATTTGTTGATTCCTGATTATACATCTGAAGATTGTTCTGTTATGGGTGTGTAAAGAGCCCTGGTGGTATAGCAGTTAACTATTCAGCTGCTCAGCTATGAGCCAGTGGCTGGAACCCACTAGTCACAACTCACAAGTAGCTCTATAGGAGAAAACACCTGATGACCTAATTGTACAAAGAGTACAGCTTAGGAAACCCTGTGGGAGCAGTTCTACTCTTTCCTACATGTTTGCTATCAGTTAGAATCAGCTCAGTAGCAATGCATTTACTCTACATTGACTTTTTCTGTCTACTGAATTGGTCACCCACAGTTTCTTTTTCTTTGCCTTCTGTGATAGACAAGTTTGTGTGTCAACTTGGCTGGGCCTGGTTGGGTGGCTGGGCAGCTGGATGTAGTATTCCCCATGGTGAGACAGGTAATCAACTCCGTGGTGGAATCTACTGTGAGCAGTTGAGTAGCTGCCTTAAGGATGTAGTCTACTTATTGTATATAAGGAGAAGCCTTGGGGAATGCTCTCTAGCTTATAGCACACTTGAATCCACATGTAGCTGTATTGTTGTTCAGTAGCCTGCCATGTTCTGACAACCGTGGGACTTTCAATGGACTTGAATTAATGACCTGCCATGTGGTCTGGTAACAACAAGACTGTGCCTTTTTACTTGTCAACCTTGGGCTTGTCAG
>NW_006922374.1:761491-763296 GCF_000298275.1 Orycteropus afer afer | reverse complement strand
TAACCATCCCCCACTCTGACTGGATACGGATAACCTGGCATGATAACTTGTCTCCTTAGCTACTTTTCAGAAACCCAGACAAGACCAACTTGAAAATTGTTAAAACCTACTCAGATCTGTTTTGGCCCATGAGCGTGCATACTGAGACTAACCGAAAGAGAACTCATATCTTCCCCCTGCCTATGTTCCAATCAGCTGATGACAGAAAGTCAGTGTAACTCATCCAGTTAGCAAGCACACTGCATTACAAATGGACTGTCCCTTTAAACCAAGGTGAAAAAGCCTCAGCCAATCTCCACCTACGTCATGCCCAAATTCCTGAAATTTACATGAGTACATATAGACACATTTTCTGAACCATACAAAAACTGTACTCCAAACCCCCCTCAGGGTGTCAGAGTTGTACTGGTCCCTATCTCCTTACCATACTCATGGTAATAAATTGTCTTGCTAATCTCTCAAGTAAGCAGGGTTTGTGAACTGATTTGGCTTAATTGTCAACTGGGCAAGGACTCACGTTAGTCCAACTTCACCATTAAGTCAATTCCAACTCATAATGATCCCCATTGGATTTCCAAGGCAGTAAATCTTTATGGAAGTAGATTGCCCCATCTTCTTTATGCTGACAGCTGGTGGGTTTTAACCACTAACTTCTGGTTAACAGTCAAATGCCTTAGGCACTGAACCCATTTTTCCAAGTAATTGAAGTATCTTTGTCTTCTGAAACTGTCAGACAACACTTGAAAATGTATGCAAATGAATGGGAGCTATGAACACCACAGAAGTTCAGCTAACCTTAGGAAGTGAAGGGGGTGATATTATTTCATTCATGCATATTTAACGATTCAATCAATCATTGTTAGACAATGGGGCTGCAATCATTACTATGTAATAAAGTTCATAAGGAGGGTCTGAATATGGATTTAAGTGGGGCTTCCAAGATTGGTCAGAGCATCTGTTCTCTGGAAGGTTGTCTGTCCCTGAGACTATCTCTGGGGAGGTGTCTGAAGACACAAAGTTCCCAGGCAACCCTCCTGGGCCTCATCATGTGTGTCTCTTTGAATCCTTTTCTGGTTATAAAAATAGGTAACTCCATGGATAGATATTCTCAGTAGACTCTCTGAGTCTTCCTAAGGAAATAACAAACCCACAGAGACATTGAGAATCAATAGGGATTGGTATTTGCCTATTGTGATAGGTGAAAATAGACCTCAGACTCAAACACGTGCAGTAGAGATGACTTTTATTTAGCCTTAGATGATGCAAAGACGAAACAACCATCCTTGATGAGGGAAACAATCAGGATGTACTCAGTACAGAAAACTGAATGGAGTCTGCTGAGTCATGGCCATGGGGCTAGTTATATTTGATTGAAAACAATAGGAGTCATCACAAAATCATGACTGGTGTCAGATCAATTCATCACTTGTAGGCGGAACAACAGAAGAGAGGAAAATGCCATGATTGAGCTAAGTACCAATTGGAGACCAAAACAATTGCAGGATTGGTTCTGGGCCTGAGTACTTGACTAGCTGGTGGTCTACATATGACTCAAGACCATGCAGCCTGAGCCCTAGGTACAAGGTGGGTACTAAACAATAGCAGGACCCCAACCTTAACTTAAATTAGAAAAGGACACACTCAGGCAATTTCCCTAGTTCTTTGTGAGTATAATCTACTTTCAAGCCCCTTCCTAGGTTTGTCTAGGAACTTGTCGATGCATAGCCATAATGTTGGCTTAAGGGTCAGAAAGAACTCAAATGGTCTCTGAAACTTATGTCAAGGCTCAAAATGGAGTTAGGACT
>NW_006922374.1:757654-759896 GCF_000298275.1 Orycteropus afer afer | reverse complement strand
CTTATGTATTTATATCGGTGAGTTGAAATGGAATGATTTTGACCATTTTGAATCAGACAACCATATAATCTACTATGCCAGGAATGACAAATTGAAGAGGAATGGAGTGGCATTCATTGTCACAAAAGCTGCTTCACTATCTATCCTGAAGTACAATGCTATCAGTGATAGTATAATATCCACATACCTACAGGGAAGACCAGTTAATACTACTATTACTCAAATTTGTGCACTGACTACTAAAGCCAAGGATGAGGAAATTGAAGATTTCTACCAAATATCACAGTCTGAAATTGACCTAACATGCAATTAATATGTGCTGATTAGCATTGGTGATTGGAATACAAAAGTTGGAAACAAAGAAGAGTTACGAGTTGGGAAAATATGGTCTTAGAGATAGAAATAACATTGGAGATCTCATGATAGAATTTTGAAAGACCAATGATTTAGTCATTGCAAATACCTTTTTTTCAACAACATAAGCAACAACTATACAAATGGACCTCACCTGATGGAACACACAGCAATCAGATTGACTACAACTGTGGTAAGAGGTGATTGAGAACTTCAATAGCTTCAGCAAAAACAAGGCCAGCAGCTGATTGTGGAACAGACCATCGACTGCTCATATGCTTATTCAAGTTGAAGTTGAAGACAATTAAATAAGTCCATGAGAACCAAAATATGACTGTGATAATATCCCTCCTGAATTTAGAGACCATCTAAAGAATAGATCTGATGCATTTAACACCAATGACCAAAACCCAGAGGAATTGTGGGATGACATCAAGAACATCATCCATAAAGAAAAGCAAAAGGACATTAAAAAGATGAAAAAGGAAGAAAAGACAAAAATGGATGTCAGAAGAAACTCTAAAACTTGCCCTTGAGTAGGAAGTAGCTAAATCAAGTGGAAGAAATGACAAGATAAAAGAGCTGAACCGAAGATTTCAAAGAGCAGCTTGAGAAGACAAAGCCAATTACTATAATGAAATGTGCAAAGACCTGGAGTTAGAAAACCAAAGGGAAGAACACACTCAACATTTCTCAAGCTGAAAGAACTGAGGAAATAAAATAAGCCTTGAGTTGCAATATTGAAAGATTCTATGGACAAAATATTGAATGATGCCAGAAGCATCAAAAGAAAATGGAAGGAATACACAAAGTCACTGTACCAAAAACAATTGGTTGGTGTTCATCCATTTCAGAAGTGGCATATGATCAAGAACCAATGGTATGAAGGAAGAAGTCAAAGCTGCACTGAAGGAATTGGTGAAGAATGAGGCTCCAGGAATTAATTGGATACTCATGGAGATGTTTCAACAAATGGATGCCCTGCTGGAGGCACTCAATCAGTTATGCCAAGAGATTTTGAAGACAGATACCTGGCCAACTGAGTGGAAGAGATCCATATTTGTATCCATTCCAAAAAAAAAAAAGGTAATCCCACAGAATGTGGAAATTATAGAACAATATCATTAATATCACAAGCAAGTAAAATCTTACTGAAGATAATTCAGAAACAGTTGTAGGAGTATATTGACAGAGAACATCCAGAAATGCTAGCTGGATTCAGAAGAGGACATGGAATGAAGGATGTTATTGCTGATGTCTGATGGATCTTAGCTGAAAGCAAAGAATCCCAGAAAGATGCTCACTGATGTTTTATTGGCTATGCAAACACATTCTATTGTGTGGATCAAAACAAATAAAGATAACATGGAGAAGAATGGAAATTCCAGAACATTTGATTGTACTCATGGAGAACCTGTACATAAACCAAGAGGCTGTCATTCGATCAGAACAAGGGGATACTACATTTTTCAAAATCAAGATGGGAGTGCATCAAGGTTTGATCCTTTCACCATACTTGTTCAATTGTATGCTGAGTAAATAGTCCAAGAACCTGGAGTATACAAAGAAGAAAGTGGCATCAGGATTGGGGGAAGACTCATTAACAACCTGCGATACACAGATGACACAACTTTGCTTGCTGAAAGTGAGGATGACTTGAAGCCCTTACTGATGAAGATTAAAGACTACAATCTGAGGTTACACTTCAATATAAAGAAAACAAAAATCCTCACTTCATGGTAGATGGTGAAAAGACTGAAGTTGTAAAAGATTTCATATTACTTGGTTCTACAATCAACACCAATTGAAGAAGCAGTCAAGACATCAGACGATATGTTGCATTGGGCAAATCTGTTGTAAAAGACCTATTTCAAGTGATGAAGAGCAA
>NW_006922374.1:753516-757264 GCF_000298275.1 Orycteropus afer afer | reverse complement strand
TATATATATATATATAAGTTAATTTACTTTACCAATGGACTTCAATGACATTTCACACTATTTTGAAGATTAATTTTAAATTTCCTAAAAATCCTGGATTTATGAGCTTCTTTTTATACATTTTATGGACTAGCAATCTTAATTTATGTACAAATATACACAAATGGCATCTATCCAGAAAAAAATCATTTAAAATATTTATTAAGCACCCACAACAATGTTTTATTGAATCTAAATATGTAAAATTTGAATTAATTTCCAGGATAAACCAGAGCTTATTTTATTTATAAACAAATACTTATTTTCTCTGCAGGAAATTTTTGTTCTTCCAAGATTATGAGAATTGTAGCACGGATAAATTATGAATGAACAATATATCACAGAAATTAATGATATCTTAGGTTTCTTCCACCACTTGTCTGTGTTTGTCACAGAGTGATGGCTTGTATGTTGTTTTGATGTGAGAATCTGTGCCACTGGTATTTCAAACACCAGGATGGTCACCCACGTTGGACAATTTGCAGCAGAGCTTCGAGACTAAGAAAGACTACGAGGAAGGATCAGGTGATCTACTTCTAAAAGAACTGGCCACTGAAAACCTTATTATTGCAGCCAAATATTACCTGATATAGGTCAGAAGATAAGCTCTTAAGTTGGAGGGCACTCAGAACACAACTAAGGAAGAGCTGCTTCATCAAAGGAGAGTCAACATTAATGTCTTGGTTGGAATAAAGCTTTCAGGAGCTTCATTTGCTGATATGGGACAACTGAAAATGAGAAGAAACAAGAGCAAATGTCCATCAATTATTGATACATGTAGTGTACAAATTATGAATCTAAGAAAATTGTTGTTATTGTTGTTGTTATTGTTATTTGCCATCAAGAAAGAAAATTAGAAGTTGTCAAAAATGAAATGGAGGACATGAAGATTGATATCCCAGGATTAGTGAACTGAAATGGGCTATTACTAGCCTTTTTGAGTCTGACAATCATATGATCTAATTTGCAGAGGATGATAAATTAAAGAGGAATGGCATCACATTCATTGTTAAAAAAAATCATTTCAAGGTGTATTTCAAGGTACAGCTCTGTCAGTGATAGTATAATAGCCATGTGCCTACAGGGAAGGTCGGTTAATACAACAATTATTCAAACAAATACACAAGCCACTAATCCCAAGGATGAAGAAATAGAATATTTTTGCTAACTCATTCAGTCTGAAATTTATCAAACTTGCTATCAAGATGCATTGATAATTACTGATGATTGAAATGTAAAAGTTAAAAACAAAGAAGGATAAGTAGTTAGAAAATATGGACTTAGTTATACAAACAACTCTAGAGATCACAAGAAAAACTTATGTAAGAAGAAGGATTTATCCATTGCAAATACCTTTTTCCACAACATATCCAGTAAACTATACATGTGGACTGCAGCAGATGGAACACACAGGGATTAAATCCACAACATCTGTGGAAAGAGGAGTTGGAGAAGCTCAAAATCTTCAGTCAGAACAAGGTCAGTGTTTGGATACTGAACAGATAATCAAATGTTCCAACTCCACTTCAAATTGAAGCCAAAGAAAATGCAAACAAATCCACAAGAGTCAAAGTACTATGTTGAGTACATCCCACATGGATTTAGAAACCATTTCAAGCATAAATTTGAAAAACTGAAGATAATGAGCAGACAAGTTGTGTGATGACATCCAAGGCATTATACACAAAGAAAACAAAAGATCAGTAAAAGGAAAAGAAAAGAAGAAGAGACCCAAAATATGTCAGAACAGACCATTAAATTTGCCTTGAAAGGAAAAGAGGTTTAAAAAAAAAAAAAAAAAAAAAGAGGAAGAAATAATGACGTTAAAGAGATGAACATAATATTTCAAAAGGCAGGCTGAGAAGAGAAAGTATTATACTGAAATGTGCAAAGACCTGGATTTGGAAAACCAAGAGAGAAGAACATGTTAGTGTTTCTCAAGATGAAAGAACTTAAGAAAAAATTCAGGTTTGCTATGCAATATTGAAAGATTCTATGGACAAGAAATTGAGCAATGTAGGAAGCATCAAAGAAGATAGAAGAAATGTACAGTCACTGTACTGAAAATAATAATAGTAATAATAATAATAATAACAATAATCTATGTTCAACCATTACAAGTGGTAGCATGTGATCAAGAATCATCGTATGAAGGAAAAAATCCAATCTATGCTGAATTGAAACACAAGGTTTGGAATTGACAGAATGTTTAAAGAAATAATTGCCATGCTAGACACTCACATTCATGTATGCCAAGAAGTTTGGAATTCAGTTTCCTAGCCAACTCACTGCATGAGGTTCATATTTATGCCCATTTCACAGAAAATAATCCAAAATAATGTAGAAATTATCAACAGTATTATTAATATCACAGGGAAGTGAAATGCTGCTGAAGATAATTCAAAAATGGTTGCATGAAGAGGGAATTGCCATCAATTCCAGCTGGATTTAAAAAGAGGGTATGGAACATAGGGGATTATTGCTGACGTCAAATGGAGCTTGGCTGACAACAGAATACCAGACAGTTTACCTCTGTTGTATTGACTGTGCAAAAGCTTTGGACTGTATGACTCCTTATGTTGTTGGGTTTTTATCAAATCAGTTTTGATTCACAGAGACCCTGTATACAACAGAATGAAACACTGCTCAATACTGAGACACACTCAGAACTGTTGCCACGTTTGAGTCCCTTGTTGCAGCCACTATGTCAATTCATCTTGTTGAAGGTCTTCCAATTTATTGTTGGCCTTCTACTTTACCAAGCATGGTATTCTTCTCCAGGGATTATTCCCTTCTGACAACCTGACCAAAGTATGAGAGACAAAGTCTGGCTGTTCTCACTTCTCAGGAGCATTCAGGCAGTATTTCCTCTAAGATAAACTAGTTTGTTCTAGCAGTCCCTAATACACTCAATATTCTTCAACAGCACCACCATTTAAATGCACTAATTCTTCTGCAGCTTTCTTTATTAATTGTCAAACTCTCACATACATATGAGGCTATTGAAAATATACCATGACTAGGGTCTGCACACCTTAGTCTTCAAAGTGACATCATTGCTCTTAAACACTTTAGAGAGGTCTTTTGTAACAGATTTGTTTAATGCAATAGGTCATTTGATTCCTTGACTGCTGCTTCCATAGGCATTATTTTTTAATGAAAGTAAAATGAAATCCTTGAAAACTTTATATTTTTTTCCCATTTGTCATGATTTTGCTTATGGATCCATATGTGAGATTTTTTTTCCTTTATGTTGAGGTGTAAGCCATACTAAAGGCTACAGTTTTTGTTGCTAGTCAGTACGTACTTCAAATCTTCTTCACTTTCAGCAAGATAAGTGGTGTCATTTGCATATTGAAGGCTTCTAATAAGTCCTTCTCCAATCCTGATACTACATTTTTCTTTGCATAGTCCAGCTTCTCAGGTTATTTACTCAGCTCACACATTGAATAAGTAGTGTGAAAGGATACACCACAGTTGCACAACTTTCCAGATTTTACACACACAGTAGTCCTTGTTATGTTCAAATGAGTATCCTTAATCTATGTACAGTTTCTTCATGAACACAATTGAGTGTTCTGGAATTCCCATTCTTTCCAATATTATCCATTTTTTTAAAAATGTTCTACATAGCTAAATACCTTTGCATAGTTAATAAAACACAGGTAAACAGCTTTCAGATATTCTTTGCTTTCAGCCAAGATTCATC
>NW_006922374.1:751094-752181 GCF_000298275.1 Orycteropus afer afer | reverse complement strand
AAGGGTTGCTATGAGTCAGATCCAACTTGACGGCAGTGAGTGCACACATAGAATTCCCCAGATGGAATATACAGGAATCAAATCAACTACATCTGTTTAAAGTGCTGGCAGAGAAGCTATCACCATTCAGAAGAAGGCCATGGGATGACTGTGGGACAGATCTTAAATTTCCTTTGCAAGTTGAAGTTGAAGCTGAGGAAAATTAACACAAATGCATGTGATCCAATATACCACCAGTATATCACACATGGATTTAGACCAAACACCAGATGAATTGTGGGATGACATCAAGAACATCGTACATGAAGAAATCAAAAGGACATTGTAGGAGGCAGGGCTCTGAAGCTCCCCAAAATGTCTCCCACACTCCATCTTGTTTGGTCAAGATTGATATTTGCTCTCACAAATGGCTTCTCTCCAAGGCCATTGGGGTCCTTCTTTAGAATAGTTACAGCCCATTACACTTCTGATAGCTGCATCTTATCAGAGTATAGCACAGGTGATAGTTCCAAGATACTGTCCAGAGCCCCTATCCACTAGGACCTGGTACTATCCTTTCTGGGAACAGATATGCAGCCCCTATCCCCAGATCCTCAATACGAGGCATAAATATCCCTGGAAGTGGGAGGGATTCAGCAGTTACTTGGACTCAGACCAGCCTACCCCTGTTAGGCCAATTGCTGTCTATACACATATGTAAGATCCCTCCCTGCTCTTACATTGTAAACTTTCAGCTTTACTCTGTTCTTACTTTCTTTGTAATAAATTTCTTATGTCTCTGAGCATGATTCTGGGTAACTTTTTTGGTCTTCTCGTACCCACTCAAGAGGAGGTCTTAGCCTCCCTTGGTAATTTCCAAAACAAACATCCAAAAGACAGGAAAGGAAGAGAAAGGAAAAGACAGGAATGGATGTCAGTTCTGAAATTTGCTCTTCCGCAGACAATAACTAAAGAAAATAAAAGAAATGAAGTATAAGAGTAGAATAGAAGATTTCTAGGATTTTTCATGCAAATTAGTGTGGCTCTTGTAGCTATAGTGTTTGTGGAGCCCACCAGATGACTTGGGGAAACTATGCAAATATAAGGT
>NW_006922374.1:748595-749387 GCF_000298275.1 Orycteropus afer afer | reverse complement strand
TTAGAAATGGATCATGTTATATAAGACCCACAAATTAGGATACAAATACTCCATTAGATGTGATTGATCAATCATATATGGAGGACTCTGAATGTGCTTATATGTTTGAAAAACTAACACAAGAACATTGTAATAGCAGTAATGCTTCTAATGTCATAAAACACACCAGGGAACATCCAAGATACATTCTCGTTTATCCCTTTTACCAGCTGTAATATATAAAGTTTAGTCAGAGCCAACATTATGACGCAAGCCGAAAGGTCTGAAACTAAGCAAATTTTCTTGAGACTTCTAGTGGCGTACAGCCTAAGGCATTTGACTGCTAGCCAGAAACCTGGCAGTTCAAACTCATCAGCCACTCTGCAGAAGGAAGACGGGACAATTTACTTCCATAAAGATTTACCTCCTTGGAAACCCAAAGGAGATCACTATTAGTTGGAGTCAACTCGATGGTAGTGAGTTTGTTGTTTTGATTTTCAAAGAAGGAAGCTTTACACTATGCAGAATAGCTAGGAGGTATAATTATATATGAATGATGTAATTAGTCAATGAATGTTTCTTTTGGTAGACTAATGACTGTACCAATTTGGAAGCAGTTCTCCGTGGAAAGCTTTGGAAATCTATTGCAGGATATACTGTATTCTCCTTGTTAATGACATCTGAATTAAAACCTTATGAGAATTTTTTTTTTTTTTTTTAATTTGAACTGCCTATGAATTGCAAATTATTACCTTCCTCAACATAACTGCGTTGGTCACTTTCAGTTTCTGCTGTGAAACAGCAGTTTCCAAT
>NW_006922374.1:746715-747935 GCF_000298275.1 Orycteropus afer afer | reverse complement strand
CATAGTTCTTCAAAAGTTTACCTTTTTGAACAAGTCAGTAATTTTTAAGTAACATTCAACTTTAAAATTTAGTGAGTTGAATTATTGACAGGATTCCACTGAAATTTTTAGTTACAGGCTTAGTGCCTGGTTGGTTTATCCTGGCCAACCCTTGGATGGTTTATTTCTGCTTTAATAGATCTCTTACACTGCAGAATGCCCAAACTTATTCTGATGGAAGTTGATCAGGGACATAACGTACTGAGCAGAAGTGTGTTAAGTCCTCCTCAGTCCTATCAAGCAGCATAATAACATCACTTCATTTAAGTGCTATTGGCCAAACTTGTCACAAGGCCAACTTTGATTCAAAGAAAGAAGAAACAAACTCTGACAAAAACTTTAATGTCATAGTCCAAAGGAAGTATGTACAGGGAGGAATAAAGGATGTTGACTATTTTTTTCCTATTTACCTCAATTCTCAAATATCCAAGGATACTTGCAAGGTGGGAAATAATAAATTGTAAATTATTTAAACAACAACAAAAAAAAAGATCCTTTTCAAAGAGTGGGCTCAGCACACAACTATAAACCCATTTAAAATGATTTATTCTTGTTGTTGTTTTTGCTATGTGCCTTCGAGTCATCTCTGACCCATAGCGACCTTATGTACAAGAGAACGAAACCCTGACCAGTCCTGTGCCAACCTCATGATCCCTACTATACCTGAGCCCATTGCTGCAGTCAACATGTCATTCCATCTTGTTGAGGGCCTTCCTGACTTTCGCTGACCCTCCACGTTACCAAGCATGACATCTTTCTCCAGAGTATGCTCCCTTCTCACAACATGACCTAAGTAAATGAGACAGATTCTGGCCATTCTCGCTTCCAAGGAGCATTCCCACTGCACTTCTTTCAGGACAGATTTGTTAGTTCTTTTAGCAGTCCATGGTACTTTCAGCATTGTTTGCCAACACCACAACTCAAAAGCATCAACTCTTCTTCAGTCTTCCTTATTCATTGTCCAGCTCTCACATTCATATGATGCAGTTGAAAATACCATGGCCTGGGTTAAGCATGTCATAGACTTCAAGGAGATATCTTTGCTGTTCAGAAATTGACAGAGGTCTTTTGCCACAGATTTGCCCAATGCAATACCTCTCTTGATGTCCTAAAATCACTGGACATGGACAATTCTCTTTCTTTTTGAGTTGTGTAATGTGACATGGATCACCTCATCATAT
>NW_006922374.1:742773-745983 GCF_000298275.1 Orycteropus afer afer | reverse complement strand
ATCCCCAGGGAAATACCCCTTCAACTGATTGGCCTTAATAGTAGATCTCATCATGGGAGATGACAGCATCAAAACTGCCAAATCACTCATGGCCTAACCAAGGTGATACACAACCTTAATCATCCAAACAATTGATTTTAAAATACAACCATACCAATAGAATGTTTACTCAGCTTTCTTTTTTTTTTTTGTCTTTTAAGTTTGAAAAATGGATTACTTGAAGCTAACATCTAAGTAGTTAAAGTATTTTTGAGACTTCTGAAGATCTTGTGCATGTTGTCTTCCTTTATTCCATATCCTATCTAACTACTCTGCCACTAGAGCTTCTAAAATCTAATATTAGATTTGATGTCTCTACGGAAGTAGATTGCTAAATCTTCGTTCTGCAGAGTGGCTGTTGGATTTGAACTGCTAGCCTTCTGGTTAACAGTCAAAAACCTTAGGCACTATGCCACCTCAGCCCACTTAAAGATTATTATTTTGTTGTTGTTGTTGTTGTTTATGTCATTAAACTACTCCCTGCAAAACACACAAAGACACACATGCACATACTTGGAGAATTTGACTGTAGTTCTAAAGGAAGGAATTGAAATGAAAGAAAAGGAAAGAATTGAAATGAAAAAGAAAGGGATGCAATATCTACAATATACAGCAGAGAAAACATTAATTATAAAAGGGACTTGATGCATAAACAAACGGACTTTCTGCATAAGTAATGTGGAAAGTTGAGCAATCCATAGCAAAGTATCTGTGTTAGTTAAAAATGACCATTACAGAAAATAGAGACTGATGTGAGTTTTTGAATAACCTAATATTATGGTATTGTACTTAGGTTGAGGTGCTGTGAATTATTGTCACATTGAAATGTTTAGAACACTAGTATAAGTTTACCAAAGAATCTAATTAATATTAGAGGAAAAAGCAATTTGTAGAAATAAACAATTGATTTGTTCAACATCACAAGAATAATCTATCAATATCTGGGTGTTTTTTGAGCACATAAAGTGAAATCCCTAAAATTTAGTGAAATTCAAGGACACAAGAAGTAATATATGCAAAGAAAAATCACAATATTCAAGATGGTTATAATAAATATTTTTAACACTTATACATATTGCTGTTGTTAGGTGCTGTTCAGTCAGCTCTGACTCCTAGTGACCTCCTGTACACCATCGTGAAAGATTGCCCACTCTGCGTCATCCTCACAATGCTCTCCATGCTTGAGCCCATCATTGCAGCCACTGTGTCAATCCTTCTTGTAGAGGGCTTTCCACCTTTTCACTGACCCTCTATTTTGCCAAGCATGATATCATTCTCCAGGGAATAATCCCTTCTGACAACCTGACCAAAGTAGGTAAGATGAAATCTGGCCATTCTTGCTTCCCAGGAGCATTCTGGCTGTACTTCTTCCAGGATAGATTTGTTCATTCTTCTGGGAGTCCATAGTATTCTAAGTATTCTTCACCAATACCACAATTCAAAGCATCAACTCTTCTTAGGTCTTCCTATTCTGTTGTCCAGCTTTCACATGCATGTGAGGTTATTGCAAATACCATGGCTTGGGTCAGACACACCTTAGTCTTCAATGTGACATCTTTACTCCTGAACACCTTAAAGAGGTATTTTGCAGATTTACCCAGTGCAATACATCTGATTTCTTCATTGCTTCTTCCATCGGTGTCGATTTTGGATCCAAGTAAAATGAAATTTCTGACAACTTCAATTTTTTCTCCATTTGTTATGATGCTGCTTATTGGCCAAGTTTGAAGATTTTTGTTTTCTTTATGTTGAGGTGTAATCCATATTGCAGACTGTAGTCTTTGATCTTCATCATTAAGTGCCTCATGTCATCTTCACTTTCAACAAATAAGATTGTGTCATCTGCACATCGCAGATTTTTAATGAGTTTTCCTCCAATCCCAATACCATGTTCTTCATATAGTCCAGCTTCTTGGAAGATTTGCTCAGTGTACAGATTTAATAAGTATGGTGAAAGGATACAACCCTGATGCACATCCTTCCTGATTTTGGACCATGATATATGCCCTTGTTCTGTTAGAAGGACAGCCTCTTCTTGGTCTATGCACAGTTCCTCATGTACATAATTAAGTGTTCTGCAATTCCCATTGTTTGCAATGTTATTTGTAATTTGTTATAATCCACACAGCAAATGCTTTTGTATATTCAATAAAACACAGGCAAATGTCTTTCTGGTATTGTTTGCTTTCAGCCAAGATCCACCTCACATCAGCAATGATACCCCTCATTTCATGTTCTTTTTTGAATATGCCTTGAATTTCTGGAAGTTCCCTGTCTATATTCTGCAACATTTCATATAATAGTGAGTATCACCTTTTCTGGTTCATTCTGAAATACCAAACTCCCTCCTTAATCTCATGTTCTCTCTCTCACTTTCTTTCTTTCTGGAAATATGTCTATAAATTTATTAAATTATTTTTTGAATTAACTTTTGAAGGAATAAATTTAACAAGCTTATGAGAAATTTTATGATCAGAAATGTACTATCATTTTTTAATGAAAATATTACTGTTAAGGTTTACAGTTTACAAATTAGATCCACATTTGAAGGGTTAATTTATAATTCATAACCCATAAGGTAAGTATTTTATTATTTTTCAGATGAGGAAATATGCTAACAGCTTGAAGAATTCTCTTATAGTACTTACAGAAAAGGTCAAACAATGAATAAATGATTCAAACTTCATTTATCTGATTCCAAATATTATGCCACTTATTCCTAATGCTTTTTTTCTCTTTAAGGTTTGCATTTAATATTAAGCCAGAATTTCTAATATATATGGTATGATTGGAATAAGATGATGAGTGCAATAAAATAGTAAGGACCAAAGAGTTCTACTTCAAGAGTTAATGTTTTGCAAGGTTGATGGCTTAAGTTATTTTTTCCTTCATGTTCTTGATACTTCTCCTAGAGGTAAATTATAAGCTATTTATTTTGAATTATTTGTGAATAATCAGTGTAAGTTATTCATCTTGAACTTGCCTTTGATACTCAATAATTTACTTATTTGTCATTTTTCACCATCCATCAGTTTGCTGCACTGTGTTGGCTTGCATGTGGCTGTTATACTGAACACTATGCCTAAGGCACTTGACTGCTAACCAGAAGTCTGGTGGTTCAAACCCACCAGCCACTCCTTGGAAGGAAGGTTGGGCAATCTACTTCCATAG
>NW_006922374.1:736433-742673 GCF_000298275.1 Orycteropus afer afer | reverse complement strand
ACAACAACAACAACAACAACATGTCAACAGTGTTTCACATACCAGCAGAGTTATCCATGGTGGACATGATTCAGTGAAGCTTCCAGACTAAGACAGACTAGGAAGAAAGGCCTGGTGATCTATTTCCAAAAATTATCTCATGGAAACATGAAGGATCATAGAATGTTTTTTAAAACTTAAACTTGCTTACTTTGAATGTGGTATCAGGAGGTACCAATTCCTGGAGAGAGATTTCATAATTAGTAAAGTGGAGGGCCAACAAAGATGAGGAAACCCACAATGACTGAAATAGTCTTAAGCCTATCAACAAACATAAGATAGTAAAGGATTGGGGATCATTTAATTCTGTTGTGCATGGAGTTACCAAAAACTAGTTGTGAATTCATGACAAATGAGAAAACATCAGTCATTTTAGCCACATTTATTCATGACATTCATTTGTTGTTATTGTTGAATGAAGAACATAAATTGAAATTACAAGAGTTATGTACTTGCATTTATTCACTCAACAATTGCCCTCTGTTGCAGGCACGTGGGGTATAGCAGAAATCAAAACAATCATGGCTTTACCCACAAAGTGCTTCTAGGCTAGTAGAGAGAAAGAGTTATTGTTCAAAAAAATGCCTATCGAGAAGTTATCATGCTGTATAGAAAAGGTAAGTTGGAAAGGATGTGGAAATAGAAAGTGATGAGGGAGGGATAACTGCTATTTTATTTAGTGAGAGAAGGCTCTCTAATAACTCAGTACGTGTAAGAGATCAGAAGTGAGTGATAGAGTGACCCCTGTGTTTATACAGCGGACAGCATTTCAGTCAGAAGAAACAAAAAATGCAAAGACCCTGAGATAGAAGCATTCTTGTGTGTGTGTGTGTGTGTGTGTGTATGTGTGTACGTGCACTTTGGGTACAAACTTCAGAGCAGAATTTGTTTTACATTCAACAGTTCATGTGCATTTGATTTCATTCCTTCATTACCATTCCCAACTCTTACCCATTCTCCTCCTCTTCCTTCCCTGTGCCCCCCATCCCTGTACCCTTCTTTGTTATGCACTCCTGTCTGTCCAGCTTTCCCTCTGTGTGAATGATGCCCCTCTCATGCCCTATGGCTGATTGCTTCAAAGGGCGTATCTGCATAGAGTAGGTGGGTTCATCACCTTGGGTTGGGTGTTCTTCATGGAAGTGTCTTTCTACTGTTGGGCTGAGAGCCAGTCTTTGGGAATGAGTACTATCCCAGGCCCAAAGTGTATCCCAGGGCCATAGTCTTGGGGATTCCATCAGACTCCATCCAACCAGTAATTCTGGTGGTTATTATGTTTTTGAATTTTGTTCCAAGTTTTTCCTCCCACTTTATCCAGTATATTGTTTTGATCAGTTCCCGAATGGTTGGCACTGGTAGCTGGACAACACCTAGTTCTTCTGATGCTGAGGTCCATCACATCCTAGGGCTGATTATTTCCAAATGTCCTTGGTTTTTTTCATTCTTTTTCCCTTCAGAAGAGAGGAGATCATTAGCTGCATCTTAGATGGCTGCTTGAAAGCTTTTAAGACCCCAGTCACTACTTGGCAAAGTAGGTTGTGGAACAAGATTATTATGTATTATGTTGTGCCAGTTGAGGTTGGTGATCCCTAATACTATGGTCCTGAATCAGCAGATCCAGTGGTTCTCTTTCCCAAAGTGTTTAGCTGTCTCTGAAGGATTACTCCAAATCTGTCTTCTGTTGTTTCTGTAATGATTGTGGTTAATTTTTATCACTAGTATCTGTGGAAGATTATCCTCAGCTAAGTGGATCATTGATCTAAGGTATAATCCTGTTCACTGACCACCATCTGATCTTCTCAGTTGTCTATACATTTATTTGTAGCCTGGTGTTTGGTCTTAGTGTTAATTCAGTATTATGCATATACTTGTATTAGCCTCTGTCTTCTATATCTTCTGTGCAAAATTTGATGTCCTCCCTTTCCCCAATATTATCATGGTCATAACAGACTCTATATCATCCTTCCCCTTCCCAACTCAGCATTTAGCCCCAACTAGTCTGAAATTTCCCCTCTCTTTCTCTCCCATCCCTGGTAATCTACAAAGTGATTTCTCTTCCTTAAATAAACCCTTCCTTGACTTTTACAGTAATGGGCTCATACAGTATTTGTCCTTCTGCAATTGACTTTTTCACTCAGCATAATTTTCTTCCAATTCATCCATGTTGTGAGATGATCTGCATATTCATCATTGTTGTTTAATGTAGCATAGTATTTCACTGTGTGAATGTACCATAATTTCATTACCCATTGATCTGTTGTTGATGAGCATTTAGATTATTTCCATCTCTTTGCTATAGTGAATTGTTCTGTGATGAATATGGGTGTGCATATGCCTGTTTATGTCCTGTCGCTCATTTCCTTAGGATATACTCCTAGTAATGGAATTGCTGGTTCAAATGATATTTCTATTTTCAGTTTTTTAAGGAAACACCATACAATTTTCCACAATGGTTGTACCATTTAAAAGTCCAAACAGCATTGTATGAGGGTTCCAATCTCTCTGCTACCTCACTGGCATTTGTTATTCTCTGTCTTGTTTAACACTGCTATTATTGGTGGGCTGAGATGATATCTCATTGATGTTTTGATTTACATGTCTCTAATGGCTAATGATTGTGAGCAATTTTTCATGTGTTTTGTTGGCCGCCAACATATCATCTTTATTGAAGTGTCTGTTTAGTCTAGCATCCATTTTTAATTGGGTTATTTGTCTTTTTGGCTTTGAGGTCTTGAAGATCTCTATAAATTTTGGAGTTAAGTCCTTTTTCAGATATGTCATAGACAAATATTCTCCCCCATCTGTAGGTTCTCTTTTTACCCTTTTGGAGAAGTCTTTCAAAGAACATAAGAATTTAATTTTTAAAAGGTGCCAGCAATCTAGCTTCTCTTCCATCTCCTGTACATTCTGGGTTATGCTTGATAGTCTATTTATGTTGTAAATTAGGACCCCTAAATTTGCCTCTACTTTATTTTTGAGGAGCTTTATAGTTTTGGGTTTTACATTTAAGTCTTTAATCCAACTTGAGTTTAAGTCTTTGATCCAACTTGGGTTTATTTTTATGTATGGGGTAAGTTGTGGGTCTTCTTTTATTTTTCTGCAGGTAGATATCAATTTTGTCAACAGTTTGTTAAAAAGGCTACTTTTCCCCATTTAATGAGTTTTCGTCCTTTGTCACAGATCTGCTGTCCATAGATAGATGAGTCTAATGAGATAGAAGCATTCTTGATAAACAAGGTAAGCATTTTTGTTATACATAGATCCAAAAGGACAGTGTGATCGGAAGACAGTGGTGGAAGTGAATAGTAGTAGGAGTTTAGTTCACAGAATTTGTTGGAGGCCAGATCATGGTAGACTTTTGTATTAATTTCTTAGGACTACCATATAACAAAGTAGCAAAACGTTGTTAGATGTCCTCAAGTCTGTTCTGACTCATAGTGACCCTGTGTAAAACAGAACAAAACATGGACCAGCCCTACATAGGTGGTTTATCATAACAAAAATATATTGTCTTACAGTTTTTGAAGATGGAATTCTGAATTTAGGGTGCTAGCCATACTCCCTCAGAAGACTGTAGAGAAAAATCCATTTTTTTCCTCCCTCAGCTACTGATATACCGAAGTGTTTGTTGACTTGCACCTATAGCATAACTCCATCTCTTTCTGTGACTTCATGTGGCTACCTTCCCTATGTATGTCTCTGCATTTCTTCTCTTACTTACTCTGTTATGACCTCTTGTTAATGGATGATATCTTCAAAGACCTTACTTCCACACAAGATCATACTCACAAATATCAGGAATTATGACTTCCACATATCGTTAATAGGGGGACAAAATTCAATCCATAACAGGCTTTTTAAGGATATTCTCTTCAATATTTGAGTGTCACAGGAAAATAATAGTGATTTTGAGGAGAGGTGTTACAGTATTTAATTAAATATTTACAAGAGAAACACCAGCTAGTATATGGGTAATTTTGAAGAAATTAAGTAAAAAAAAAAGAAAAGAAAAGAAAAGAAAATTGTATTACAATTGCAGTGTGGAAGAAAGGACTTAAAATGAATTTTTAAAGAAAGACTGACACAATTTTCTGATAGGATAAATTCAGAGTTTAAAAATAGAGGGGTCTGGAATAACCACAAAAAATATGACTGTCATTTTTTGAAACAATGATGAGCAAGTGAAAGAATAATTTTGCCATTTATTAAGAGAAGACAGAACAAAAAACAGGAGTTGAAATTCAATTTGAGCATGTTATATCTGAGTTATATCTGAGTCAGCCACAGGAATCCAGGTGAGGAGAAGGAACTCAGGTACGCCCAAAGCAGCAGGACAAGAGAGTGGGAGAAAGGGAATTAAAAGGCCTATGAATCTGGACAGAGGAGGAGTCAGCCGCAGGGACCCAGGTAAGGGTGGTATGAGAGGTTTCTAACAGGGAGACAAACTTGTCTGTCAGTTTGTCCTACTGTGGTGACGTGTTGATATGAATGTGAGAGTAAGCCACTGATGTTTCAAACCCAGCGGGATACACATGGTGCAGAGGTATCAGCCCAGCTTACAGACTGAGACAGACTAAGGAGAAGGAGGAGGCAATCCACTTCTCAAAGAATTGGCCAGGGAAACCTTACGAATAGCAAAGAAACACTATTTGATACATTACCACGCAACTTTATGAATAGTCCAGTTAGGTTAGAAGGCTCTCAAAATAGAACTGGGAAAGAGCTTCATCATCTGAGTAAAAGGAGTCTTACTCCTATGGATAAGGTAAAGCTTTTGAAACCTCCATTTACTGATGTGGCACCACTCAAATTGAAGAGAAACAGCTTCAGACATGCATTAATCATCGGAACATGGAATGTACGAAGCATGAATCTAGGAAAATTGGAAGTTGTCAAAAATGAAATAGAACACATAAAGATTGATATCCTCGGCATTAGTGAGTTGAAATGGACTGGTTTTGGCCATTTTGAATCAGACAACCATGTGATCTACTATGCCAGGAATGACAGTTTGAAGAGGAATGGCATGGCATTCATCATCAAGAAAGATGTTTCAAGATCTGTCCTGAAGTAAAATGTTGTGAGTAATAGGATAATATCCATACGCCCACAAGGAAGACTTGTTAATATGACTATTATTCAAATTTATACCCTAACCACCAAAGCCAAAGATAAGGAAATTGAAGACTTTTATCAACTTCTGCAGTCTGAAATTGACCAAACATGAAATCAGGATGTGTTAATTATCACTAGTGACTGGAATGCAAAAGTTGGAAACAAAGAAGAATCACCAGTAGTTGGAAAAATTAGCCTTGTTGACAGAAATAATGCTGGAACTCGCATGGCACAATTTTGCAAGACCATCGACTTGTTCATTACAAACACCTTTTTTCAACAACACAAATGGCACCTCTACACATGGAATTCACCAGATGAAACACACAAGAATCAGATTGACTACATCTGTGGCAAGAGGCAGTAGAAAAGCTCAATATCTTCAGCCAAAACCAGGCCAGGACCTGATTGTGGAACAGCCCATCAACTGTTCATATGCAAGTTCAACATGAAGTTGAAAACAATTAAAATAAGTCCAGGAGAGCCAAAATATGATCTTGAATATATCCCTCCTGAATTTAGAGATCATCTAAAGAATAGATTTGATACATTGAAAATCAACAAATGAAAACCAAGAGAGTTGTGGGAGGATATCAAGAACATTATCCATGAAGAAAGCAAGAGATCACTAAAAATAAGAGAAGAGAAGACCAAAATGGATGACAGAAGAGACTCTGAAACTTGCCCTTGAGCGGAAAGAAGCTAAAGACAATGCAAGAAATGACAAGCTAAAGGAGCTGAACAGAAGATTCCAAAGAGCTTCTCGAGCAGACAAACCAATTACTATAATGAAATGTGCAAAGACCTGGAGTTTGAAACCCAAAAGGGAAGAACACACTCAGCATTTCTCAAGCTAAAAGAATTGAAGAAAACATTTAAGCCTCGAGTTGCAATATTTCAAGATTCTATGGACAAAATATTGAATGATGCAGGAAACATCAAGAAAAGATGGCAGGAATACACAGAATCACTGTACCAAAAGGAACTGGTCAATCTTCATCCATTTCAGGAAGTGGCATATGATCTAGAACCAATGGTACTGAAGGAGCAAGTCAAAGCTGCAATGAAGGAATTGGCAAAGAACAAGGC
>NW_006922374.1:734391-736290 GCF_000298275.1 Orycteropus afer afer | reverse complement strand
TATAGAACAATATCATTAATATTGCACATGAGTAAGATCTTACTGAAGATAATTCAAAAACGGTTGCAGCAGTATATTGACAGAGAACTTCCAGAGGTGCAAGCTGGATTCAGAAGAGGATGTAGAACAAAGGATATCATAGCTGTCATCAGATGGATCTTGGCTCAAGGCAAAGAATACCAGAAAGATGTTTACTTGTGTTTTATTTACAATCCAAAGGCCTTTGATTGTGTGGATCATGACAAATTATGGATAACATTGAGAAGAATGGGAATTCTCGAACAGTTGATTGTACTCATGAGGAAGCTGTACCTTGATCAAGAGGCTGTCATTCGAATGGAACAAGGGAGCACTACATGATTTAAAATGAGGAAGGGAGTGTGTCAGGGTTGTATCCTTTCCCCAGACTTATTCAATCTATATGCTGAGCAAATAATCTGACAAGCTGGACTATATGAAGAAAAATGTGGTATCAGGATTGGAGGAAGAATCATTAACAACCTGTGATACACTGATGACACAACTTTGCTTGCTGAAAGTGTGGATGACTTGAGGCACTGAGTGATGAAGGTTGAAGAATACAGTCTGCAGTATAGATTACATCTCAATATAAATAAAACAAAAATGCTCACAACTGGACCAATGAGCAGCATCACAATAAATGGAGACAAGATTGAGGTTGTCAAAGAATTCACATTGCTTGTTTCTACAATCTATACCAAGGGAAGCAGCAGTCAGGACATTAGACAATGTGTAGCATTGGGAATGGCAACCGGGAAGGAACTGTTTCAAGTGCTGAGGAGCAAGGATGTCTCCTTGAGCACTAAGGTGCACCTGACACAAGCCATGATATTTCCAATCACCTAATATGCCTATTAGAGCTGGACAATGAATAAGGAAAACCAAAGAAGAGTTGATGATTTTGAGTTGTGGTGCTGGCAAAGAATGCTGAAAGTACCATGGGCTACTAAAAGAACTAACAGATCTGTCCTGGAGGAAGTGCTCCTGAAATGCTCCTTGGAAGAGAGAATGGCCAGACTTCATCTCACCTATTTTGGTCATGTTGTCAGAAGCGACCATTCCTTGGAGAAGGATGTCATGCTTGGTAGGGTGAAGGGTCGACAAAAGATGGGGAGGCCTTCAATGAGATGGATGTCATGGTGGCTGCAATGATGGGCTCAAGTATGGAAGGGATTGTGAAGCTGGCGTGGGATCAGACAGTGTTTCATTCTGCTGTGCATGGGGTCACTATGAGTCAAAAACGTTCAACAGCACCTAACAACAACAACAACATATTTGGGTTGGAACCATGGTGGTGCAGTGGTTAAACTGTTGAGCTTCTAACCAAATGCTCCCACCAGCTACTTCATAGGAGAAGGATGTGGCAGACTGCGTGCAAAACACTCACAAACTTGGAAACTTATGGAACAATTCTATTCTGTTCTGTAGGGTCACTATACATCTGAGTCAAATATGGCAATGTGTTTGTGTTTTTTATATTTGCGATGGCTATTACTTCCACCTGCCTATAGTTTTAATAAAAATCAGAATTTATTGCCTCAAGGTCAGGGCAGAAGTATTGACTCAGTAGATAAATTTTAGTGTTTCCAGGCTATTTTCAGTCATTGGTCATGCCATTGTAACTAAAACAATGAGTATAGAAATGCAAGACTGTAGTGTCAAGTGTCTCTGTATTTAAAAACACAATATGTCTCTTATTTGGTTCTTTCATCATATATTGATTTATATTCAATTTCCTTTTCATATCACACATCACTCTCTACCATACTACAAAATTAATTTATTTGTTATTTCTACTGTGCTTACCTCTCTTCCTGCTAGAATGAAACCTGCACAGATTCATATATGTTCCCCTTCTACTTGCACCTGAGGTATTCC
>NW_006922374.1:731324-733951 GCF_000298275.1 Orycteropus afer afer | reverse complement strand
ATATAATTTAATAGTGACTCTTAATAAAAATTTAAAGACAATTATACATTTTCAGTATACTTCTGAGTTTATCTACTCATTATCATTATCATAATTAGAAGCTGTATAATCAAGTTTTCCAAACTAAGGGATTCTGAAGAAAGATTATCAATCTTGATGCCAACTCAACGTTTAATAGAAGTGTACACTTGGATAAGTTCTTTAACCTTTCAGTGTGGTAAACACACATGATAAAGATACTGTAGAAGCATCCTGATCAGAAAGGAAGAAGGAGAGAACAGAATTTCAAACTCTTTCTGGACCAATGGAGTCTGGATGGACACTTAATCCTATTGATTTGAGATAATCTTTAAACCTTACACTAAAAATATAACCTGAATTCTTCTTAAGACTAAGTTAAAGTTTAGCTTAACTAATACAAGTTGTCTGCCTTGAGCATTATGCTTTTTAAGCTCTACCTATATGGGATAAAATCCACAACTGTAACTGGGACATTTAAATAAGAAACTTAGGGGGTAAAGAGTTTATGTTAATGTGGGAAGAACAACTAAGTTAATTTACAGTGTAGTAAATTACTTAGTGTGGCTTTTCTACCCATAAGTCTTTGTAAACTCCAAGGCTGGATTTTCTATGAGCAACTGAGGAACTCCTGATTGCTGAAGTTATCCACCTGGGTTATTTCTGTTGGGTGTGGCACAATACAATGTTCTGGGAGGTTCCCACTTTTTCTCAGGTGCTTAGAATTCTGATGCTATGATTGGCTAGTTTGACCACCCTGCCAGGCTCAAATGGAGGTGTCCTAGAGGCAGAAATCTCTCTGATCGCTGGTTGAGGAAGATGTGATGCTGAAAGAGACATGCACCCCTGAAAGAGACACATGCTGCTGGTAAAGAGACAGAAGAGACACACGTTGCTGAGTGAGACACCGAGGAACCAGTACTGCTGGGAAAGAGACTGTGAGAGACTGTTGGCTGAGGGACGGTGGGCTGGGAGAGAGACTGAGCATTTTCCCTGAACTTGAATTATGGCCTGTGGTGCTTCCCTAATAAACCCCATAATCTGTGAGCTCTGTGTGGCCACTGCAGCAAATTATTGAACCCAGGAGAGAGGTGGTGGGTGCTTTGGGAGAAACGTTGGTGAAAATGCTGGAGGGAGGCAGCATGTTTGGCCTTGCAGTAATAGGCCTTCAGTTACTGCTGGTAATCCTGTCTTCGTCTTGTGGGATTACAGGAGGTCAGAACCTGTGGCCTCCTTGCCGTTTTTGCATAAGTATAAGAATAATTGCACAACTCAATGAATATAATCAGTGTCCCTGAATTGTACATGTAAAATAATTGAATTGGTGTATGCTATGCTGTGTAAATTCTCAAGAACAATAACAAAAATTAAATCAATATTGAAAAAATGTACCTGAGTTATAGAATTGAAGAAGTGATTTAGAACATCTTTGCATAGTAAGGGCACAATAGCTATTACTTATTTTTACTGTTATCTAATCAATCCTATTTTCTAAGCACTTATATATAAGGCTTGGTTGGAGAATCACTGGCTGGTGCCAACATTTAATACACATGTCTACTAACCCAAGTTTAGAAGCTCAATTCCACTCGGAAGTACCCCAGAAGAAATGCTGGACAGCTACTTCTGAAAAAATCAACCATTGAAAATCTTATGGAGCATAGTCCTGTTGTGATGGACATGGAGTCCCCATGAATTAGAGCTGACTTGATCACAACTGGTTTTGTTTTGGGTTTTATAGTGAGAATAAAATTTGTTAATGCACTGTTTTTTGTTTTTTGTTTTTTGTTTTTTTTTTTTACTACCATACACAATAGGAAAAAAAAAATTAAAAGTAAAATTAAAAAAAAAAATAGTGGCAATAAAATAAGTATAAAATCATTGCAAAACAAGGCTGTCAATAGCAAATGCCAAATGATTATATTCACTAAGAATTTGGAATATAATTTTGAAGGATGGTAAAGATTTTGACATGTGGGAAAGGAAAATGCATTCCAGGCAGAGAGAAGTGTATCAATGGTAGCTTAGAAGCAGTGTTTGTCATTTGTTGAGAGAGAATACTTTGGATGAAATTTCTGATATGTTTTCCAATTGTAAAAAAAAAAACCTATTTTGGAGTTATGATAGCCTTAGTTGATCATGAGATACCATATGTAACTTACAGAATGACACTGGATGGGGTTCAAGAAATAGTCTACCATTAACTAACTCTGTGACCCTGTACAAGAACCTTCACACTGTGGTCTCAAATCCTTTTGAGACACTGAAAGATGAAAGTAACATACAGCAATTAGTTAGTCTACTTTTCTTCAGTTTTCTGAGTTACAAATAAAGAAAATTTACAAGTCCTGCCTTTCATTCAAAGTATCAGTGATTTTACAATCAACATCATTTCATTTAAAATTATTTTTTCTCATAATAGCATACCATCTCCAAAATATATCTAAGAAAGAATAAAAAAAAGAGAGATATAAATAGTTGTAATTCTATATTATTTAGTATATAATTATACACACACACACACACATGTATTTATAAGGAAGGTTGGACAATCTACTTCTGTAGTGATACTGCCTTGGAAACCCAAGGGTTAGTCGCTAAGAGTCAGT
>NW_006922374.1:726431-731099 GCF_000298275.1 Orycteropus afer afer | reverse complement strand
TATCGATACATAGATATATGTGCATAGAAGTAGCTCTGGTGGTGGATTATTTGCTCAGAATATAGATTGAATATGTATGGTGAAAGGACACAACCCTGACACACTCCCTTCCTGACTTCAAACCATGCAGTATCCCCTTATTCTTTTTGAGTAACAGCCTCTTAATCTATTTACACATTCTTCATGGGCAGAATTATGTGTTCTGTAATTCCTATTCTTTGCAATGCTATCCATAACTTGTTATGATGCACAGAGTCAAATGCTTTTGCATTGTAAATAAAGCACAAGTTAACATCTTTCCGGTATTCTTTGCTTTGAACCAAGATCCATCTGACATCAGCAATGATGTCCTTTGTTCCACCTCCTCTTCTGAATTTACCTTGCATTTCTGGAAGTTCCCTGTCAGTATACTGTTGTAACCATTTTTTAATCATTTTCAGCAAAGTTTTACTTGTATGTGATATTAATAATACTATTAACTCTTTTACACATTGTTTTGGTTACCTAGTGCCACTCCAACAGAAATACTGCAAATGAGATGGCTTGAACAAACAGGAGTTTATTCTCTTGCAGTTTTGGAGGCTAGAAATCTAAGTTCAAAGTGCTGGGCTCTTGCAGCTGGGGGAAAGCCCCTCGACCTTGGGCTTCAGCTCTGCCTCCTGCTCTCGGCTCACTGAAGCTAGTGGCATCTCTTCACTCAGGCAGCTGCTTGCTGCTAAGGCTGACAAACCCAAAGTGGACAAGTAATGGTCCCAATATTTCCAAACCACAGGGCAGGCCATTGATTCAAGCCCATCAAGAATCCCAAGATCAGCCAACAACAAGGCAGGCTGCTGAACGACTACCCATCTACATATAGGGTCCAAGTGTGCCATAAACTAGAGACCTTACTCAAAGCTGTTTCTTATCTACTGGAAGGAAACCACATCTCTAAAGCAGGTACCCAGCTGCTCCAGGAAATTCCACCATGGGATTGATTGCCAATCTCACCATGGGGAATAACTACATACAGCTGCCCAGCCACTCAACAAGGCACAGCCAAGTCAACACAACCTCAACTACCACACACATTATGATGGATCACCTTTCTTTGAAATAGGATCTTTTCCAGTCAGTTTAGCAGGTAGCTTTGTTCCAAATTACTTGTCATAGGTAAGTGAGTGCCTCCAGTATGGCATCCAGTTGTTAAAACATCTCAATGGATATTCTTTCAATTTCTGGAGCCTTGTTCATTGCCAATTCTTTCAGTGCAGCTTGGACTTCTTCCTTAAATACCACTGGTTCTTGATCTTATATGCTCCCTCCTGAAATAGTTGAATATTGACCAATTTTTTGGACAGTGAATCTGTGTGTTCCTTCCAACTTCTTTTGATGCTTCCTGCATAATTCAATATTTTTCCCATAGAATCTTTCAATAATGACACTCAAGGCTTGAATTTTTTCTTCAGTTCTTTCAGTATGAGAAATGCCAACCATGTTCTTCCATTTTGGATTTCTAACTGCAGGCTTTTGGACATTTCATTGTAATAATTGACCTTGTCTTCTCGAGCTGGTCCTTGAAATCTTCTTTTCAGCTCTATATCTTATTATTTCTTCCAATTACTTTAGCAATTCTACAGTCAAGAACCAATTTAAGAGTCTATTCTGACATCCATTTCAGTCTTTTCTTCTTTCCCTATCTTTTTAATGATATTTTGGTTTCTTCATATATGGTGTTCTTGATGTTATTCCAAAACTCCTCTGGTTTTCAGACACTGGTATTCAATGCATCAAATCTATTCTTCAGATAGTCTCTAATTTCAGTTAGGATATAATCAAGATGATATTTTCGCTCTCATGGAATTGTTTTAATTTCCTTCAAATTGAACTTACATATGAGCAATGGATGGTATGTTCCGTAGTCAGCTCCTGCCTTTGCTTTGGTTGAACCTATTGAGCTTCTCCATCACCCATTTCCAGAAATATAGCTGATCTGATTCCTGTGTGTTCCATTCAACAATGCCCACATGTATATTCACTATTTATGTTGTTGAAAAAAGGCATTTGCAATGAATAAATCATTACTCTTGAAAAATTCTGTCATGCGATCTCTGGCAACAAATCTATTAGTAAGGGAGTTTTTCCAACTATCTGTGACTCTTCTTTGTTTCAAAATTTTTCATTCCAATCACCAGTAATAATAAATACACCTTGATTACATGTTTGGTCAATTTCTGACTGCAGAACTGTAAAAATATTTTATTTCTTTATCTTTGGCTGTAGTGGTTGGTGTGTAAATTTAAATGGTAGTAGTATTAACTAGTCTTCCTTTTATGCCTGTAGTTATTATCCTGTCACTGACAAAATTGTACTTCAGCACAAATGTTAAAATGTTTTTATGATCAATGCAACGCCATTCTTCTTCAATTTGTCATTCCTGACATAGTAGACCATAGGCCTATCTGATTCAAAATGGCCAATACCAAAAGGAAGAATACACTCAGAATTTTTCAAGCTGAAAGAAATGAAGAAAAAAATCAAGGCTTGAATTTCCATGTCGAAGGATATTGTGGGCAAAATATTGAATGATGCAGAAAGCATCATAACAAGAGGGAAGAGATACACAGAATGACTGTACCAAAAAGAATTGGTTAATGTTCAACTATTTCAGGAGGTAGTATGTGATCAATGACCAATGGTATTTATGGAATAAATCCAAGCTGCACTGAATGAATATATGAAAAACACAGTTCCAGGAATTTATGCAATACCCATTGAGATGTTTTCACAAGGAGATGCAGCAGTGGCGGTGAATGTGGTGGTTAAGTATATATGTCAACTTGGCTGGGCCTCGTTGAATGGCTGGGGAGCTGAATACAGTTATTCCTCATGGTGATATTAGTAATTAACTTCATGGTGGAATCTATTGGAGCATCTGAGTAGCTGCTTTGGGTATGTCTGGTTCTTGTATATAAGAAGCAGTTTTGGGACTGGTCTCCAGCTTATAGCATGTCTGAACCCTGCATGTAGTTGCGTCATTGTTCAGCAGCCTACCATGTTCTGCTAACCTTGGGACTTTCAATGGACTTGAATTAATGGCCTGCCATATGGTTTGTTAACATCAGACTGTGACTTTCTACTTATCAACTTTGGGTTTGTTAACCTCAGCAGTCAGCAGCTGCCTGAGTGAAGAAAAGCCTCTAGCTTCAGTGGGCCAAGAGCAGGAGGCAGAGCTGAAGCCCAAAGTTGAGGGGGTTTCATTCAACTCCTAGAGCCTGGAACTTTGAACTTAGACTTAAATCCTCCAAACTATGAGAAAATAAACTCCTGTCTTTTAAAGCCATCCCATTTGTGGTATATTTCTGTCAGAGCAGCACTAAGGAACCAGAAAAGTGAATAATCATTTATGCCATGAAATTTGGAAGAGAACTACCTAGCCAACTGACTGGAAGTGGTCGGTATTTGTGACCTTTCTAAAGAAAGGTTGTCCAACAGAATGTCAAATTATTGAACAATATCATTAATTTCGAGGGAGCTCTGGTAGCATAGTGGCTAAGACACTTGCCTGCTAACCAGACGGCTGGCTGTTCAAACCCACCAGCCACTCCTCAGAAGGAAGGTTGGGCAATCCTACTTCCATAGTGATACTGCCTCGGAAACCCAAGGAGGGGTCGCTATGAGTCGGGGCCGACTCGACAGCACATAACAACAACAACAACAACATCATTAATTTCACATACAAGTCAAAATTTTGCTGAAGATGATGAAAAAAACAGTTTCAGCAGTCTATTGACAGGGTACTCACAGAAATGCAAGCTAGATTCAAAAGAGGTAATGGAACTAGGGATATTGTTCTTGATGTCATATGGATCTTAGCTAAACACAGAGAATACCTAAAGATGTTTACTTGTGTTTTGTTGACTATGAAAAGACATTCAACTGTGCGGATCATAACTTTTATGGATAATAGCTTGAAGAATGGACATTCCAGAAGACTTATATTTGCTCGTGTGAAACCTACACATAGGACAAGAGGTTGTAGTTTGAACAGAACAAGGGGATACTTCATGGTTTAAAATATTTCATGGTTTAAAATCAAGAAATGTGTGCCTCAGAGTTGTATCCTTTTACCATAATTATTCAATCTATACACTGAAGAAAGGATACAAGAAGCTGGATTATCTGAAGAAGAAGGCTTGGAGGAAGACTAACTACCTGTGATATGCAGATGACAAGACCTTGCTTGCTGAAAGTGAAGATGACTTGAAAAACTTATTGTTGAAGATAAAAAACTATAGTGTTCAGTATGGATTGCACCTCAACACAAGGCAAACAAAAATCTTCACAACTGGACTTATTTCCATCACAATAAATGGAAAAAATATTAGGTCATTAGTAATTTCATTTTACTTGGATCCACAATCAACACCCATTGTGTTAGACTGGGCTCTCTAGAGAAACAAAATCAGTAAAGCTTATATATATAAACAAAGAGAAATTTATCTTAGGAAAGTGGCTCATACACTATGTTGTTCTTTTTGTTGTTGGGTGCCATAGTTATTCTCGACTCATAGCGACTGCACAGCAGAACAAAACACTGCCCAATCCTGTGCCAGCTCCACAATCCCTGCTATATTTGAGCCCATCATTGTAGCCACTATGTCAATCCATCTTGTTGAAGCCCCCCCC
>NW_006922374.1:723741-725301 GCF_000298275.1 Orycteropus afer afer | reverse complement strand
AATTCCCATTCTTCTCAATGTTATCCATAATTTATCATGATCCACACAATCAAATGCCTTTGCATACTCAATAAAACACAAGTAAACATCTTTGTGGTATTCTTTGCCTTGAGCCTAAATCCATCTGATAACAGCTATGATATCCTTTGATCCACATCCTCTTCTGAATCCAGCTTGCACCTCTGGAAGTTCTCTGTCAATATACTGCTGCAAACATTTTTTGAATTATCTTAGTTGTGTGCGATATTAATGATATTCTTTGACAATTTCCACATTCTGTGGGATCACCTTTCTTTGGAATGGGTACAAATATGGATCTCTTCCTGTCTGTTGGCCAGGTAGCTATCTTCCAAATCTCTTGGCATAACCGAGTGAGTGCCTGCAGTGGGGCATCCATTTGTTGAAATATCTCAATGAATATTCTGTCAATTCCTGGAGCCTTGTTCTTCGCCAATTCTTTCATTGCAGCTTTGACTTGCTCCTTCAGTACCATTGGTTCTAGATCATATGCCACTTCTTGAAATGGATGACGATCGACCAGTTGTTTTTAGTACAGTGATTCTGTGTATTCCTGCCATTTTCTCTTGATGCTTCCTGCATCATTCAATATTTTGCCCATAGAATCTCTCAATATTGCTACTAGAGGCTTAAATTTTTCTTCAATTCTTTCAGCTTGAGGAAAGCCGAGCGTGTTCTTCCCTTTTGGTTTTCAAACTCCAGTTCTTTACACATTTCATTATAGTAATTGGTTTTGTCTGTTCAAGCTGCTCTTTGAAATCTTCTGTTCAACTCCTTTATCTTGTCATTTCTTGCATTGGCTTTAGCTAATCTCTGCTCAAGTGCCGAGGTCCAGCCTCAGCTGTAGGTCTCTGGAGTGAGAGGTGGAGTCGGCGAGATGATGGAGACACACTCACACAAGATGAAGATGTGCCCCACATAATGAGGTGGTCTTCTTTATTTTATACTGAATTGCAGATTACAAATGACAAAGCAAAATGACAAACCTACAATTCTAGGTACATAGCTGTGGGCTATTAGCTTTCCAAAACTTATAAAACTATTATTAAACTTATAAACTAAAGTTACGTCTTATCTTATCTAACTTATCTATCATTAACAATATAAAAATAAAATGTGCTAGACAATGAGGTTAACTAAAACATGAAAAAATGGTCAGGGAGAAGAATACAACATGGGGCCAGAACATGTGACCCAACCTTGTGGTTGGCACTATTCTCTGAATTACCACCAGTCTGGGGGTGCAGATGGGTCTGCATAGTCCAGCAACATATACTTGTGGCCTTTTAGTCTCTTAAAATAACTGTTCCATTGCTGGATTAGAGTATGTCTCTGTGCAGTAGTTTTACATCTAGGCCCTGATCATTTTAATATCTCTAAGAAAAGGGAGAGAGTTAAAAGGAACTCTTTTTCCATCTACCCACACCATTTTTTTACTTTCTATGTATGCCCCAGTATAAGGAAGAGGAAGGTTATGCCATTTGGAAGGTTTAGGTTCCCCTCTCTGAGGAGGATACCAAAGTCTACCATTAATTCTATAAG
>NW_006922374.1:721787-723251 GCF_000298275.1 Orycteropus afer afer | reverse complement strand
GTTCTTGATATCCTCCCACAATTCTTCTGGTTTCGGTCGTTGGTGTTCAATGCATCAAATCTATTCTTTAGATGATCTCTAAATTCAGGAGGGATATATATCAAAGATCATATTTTGGCTCTTTTGGACTTGTTTTAATTGTCTTTAACTTCAAGTTGAACTTACATATGAGCAGTTGATGGTCTGTTCCACAATCATCTCTTGGCCTGGTTTTGGCTGATGATATTGAGCTTTTCCATTTCAATGAATGTTCCATTTCATTTTTGACAACTTCCAAATTTCCTAGATTCATACTTCGTACATTCCATGTTCCGATGATTAATACATGTCTGCAGCTGTTTCTCTTCAATTTAAGTGGTGTCACATCAGCAAATGGAGGTCTCGAAAGCTTTACCTTATCCATAGGGGTAAGGGTGGGTTTACTCAGATGATTCAGCTCTGTCCCATTCCTATTTTTAGAGCTTTCTAACCTAACTGAACTATTCATAAAATTGTGTGGTAATGTATCAAACAGTGTTTCTTTGTTATTCATAAGGTTTTCCCTGACCAATTATTGAGAAGTGGATGGCCTCCTCCTTCTTCCTAGTTTGGCTCAGTCTGTAAGCTGGGCTGATACCTGTGCACCATGTGCATTCCGCTGGGTTTGGAACACCAGTGGCTCAGACTTAAAACTCACATCAACACGTCACGACAGTAGGACAAACTGACAGACAAATTTGTCTCCCTGTTGGAAACCTCTCGTACCACCATTACCTGGGTCCCTGTGGCTGACTCCTTCTCTCTCCGGACTCCTGGGCCTTTTAATCCCCTTTGTCCTGCTCTGCTGCTTTGGGCATGCCTGAGTTCCTTCTCCTCACCTGGATCCGTGTGGCTGACTGCTCCTCTGTCCAAGTCCCTGGCTTTTTACACACTTATAGAAGCCTGCAAGTCCAACGTTCTTGGATCAAACATCAAACTGGAGGCTTTTCCTGACTCAAGCAGCTGCAGGGGCTGAGGAGCTCAAGGTGGGCAGGCAGTATACTGAGCTGTTGACTCCATCAAATGACAAATCCAAGATCTCCAGGCTGAATGGTAGATTGTTCACTCACAGACTGTTGTAGGCAGCATAACAGACTCCTGATCCACAGAACAGTGTTTCTTTTCCCAGGAGTCCATAAATACACTGGAAACAGACCACATCCCTAGGGAAATTCACTTTCAATGGATTGGGTGCTCAAAACATATGCATCTGATCCCATCATTGGAATAACCCACATCACAATTGCTTAAACCACACAGAATTGTGGTCCAGCCAAGTTGACACACTTCTCCAACTATCACACCCATGGAAAGAACATTCAAAAAATCATACATCATATTGAGCTTGGCAAATCTCCTGCAAAAGGCCTCTTTAGAGTTTTCAGGAGGAAATATATTGCTTTGAAGGTTAAGGCGCACCTAACTGAAGCTATGTTTTTTTTTTTT
>NW_006922374.1:687264-689038 GCF_000298275.1 Orycteropus afer afer | reverse complement strand
CACTCCTCGGAAGGAAGGTTGGGCAATCCTACTTCCACAGTGATACTGCCTCGGAAACCCAAGGAGGGGTCGCTATGAGTCGGGGCCGACTCAACGGCACATAACAACAATAACAACAACATCATCATTAAGCCTAGCAATGAAAGAATCAAGGCAATAATAAAGTTCTGTTTATTACCTCCTGCCCGTGCATTCTATTCACCAAGCCTCACTGAAAGTCAGAAGGTCAAGGTGCTTGGTCATTTTGTTCCATAAATACCAGCCTCCAGAGGCAGAGAGCCAGGTTGATACACATAGAGTATATCTACACAGGCAAATGTAGAATATTCTGTATATCTCCATTTTGTAAAGGAGATAAATTCCCAGAGGTTAAATAACTTGTCTGACATGAATTGCCATGTAGTTGCTGAAAAGAGGCTTACTCCATGATCTTCCAACACCACATTTTGTATTCTTGCTTCTACACTACCACTAGGTCACCACATGTTAGAAAGGAATTTCTTCATTCCACTTTTCCCTTTCTGCAACACAGAAATTAATTTTCATTGAAGCCAAGGTTATAGAAAATATCATCTTAGAATAATCAATATTTATTTTATCATAACTACTGAAAGTTAGCTGTCTCCTTCATCCAGTCATCTCTCTTTAAGAGAACCTCAAACAACCACTCCTACTAAATGTGCCTATAAAATGTGTTTATTATGCTAAATCCTAAATCTCTGTTATTAACTAGACCACAGTTATTCTATGAAAAAAGTTCTGGCAATCTACTTCTGTAAGAGAAGGGCCATTAAAAACCCCTCCACAAAGACAATGTTCCACACCTTACTTTGTTGAGTAGTGACTGGAGTCTTAAAAGTTTGCAAGTGGCTCTCTAGGGTGCAGCTATTCATCTGTTCCCATCTTGAAAAAAGAAGAGCGAAGAAAATCAAAGACACAGGGAAATGATTAGTACAAGGTACTAGTGTACCACATGAACCTCAGCCTGAAGTACAATGTCACTAGAAGAACTAGATCATGCCTGGCTACCACTGCTGATATCTCTGAAAGGGATCAGAATACAAAATCCTGGATGTTTGTTACTGTTGTTGTTAAGTGCTGTTGAGTCATCTCCAACTCATAGCGACCTTATCTATGGCAGAATGAAACACTGCCTGGTCCTGTGCCAGCTCCTGGATAGAGTGGGAGAAAAATGTGCTACAAAATTCAGAAAAAAAGAAAGAAGGAAGGAAGGAAAGAAAGAAAGGCATGGGTTACTGGTTTGATAGAGACTGAATGAAACCCTCAGATTATGGCCCTTAGTAATTCTGCAATCCTGGAATGGAACTCACCCTGTGGCTCAACTTTCAATCAAACAATGCACAGGCCTTTAGGGTGAACAATAACGGGAGGTATGTATTGAATATCAATGACTGAAAACCAGAAGAATTGTGAGATGACATCAAGACATCATTCATGAAGAAAGCACGAGGTCATTAAAAATATGAGAAAGAAAGAAAAGACCAAAATGATGTCAGAGGAGATTCTGACACTTGCCCTTGAGTGAAGAGTAGCTAAGGCAAATGGAAGAAATGACAAAAGAGCTTAACCGAAGGTTTAAAAGAGCAGCTCTATCAGACAAAGCCAATTACTATAATGAAATGAGCAAATATCTGTAGTTAGAGAACCAAAAGAGAAGAACATGTTTGGCATTTCTCAAGCTGACAACTGAAGAAAAAAATTAAAGATCAAGTTACAATATTGAAAGATTCTATGGGCAATAAATGCAGGAAGC
>NW_006922374.1:661788-686999 GCF_000298275.1 Orycteropus afer afer | reverse complement strand
GCTACCTGGTCAACTGACTAGAAAAGAGCCATATTTGTACCCATTTCAAAGAAAGCTGGTCCCACAGAATGTGTAAATTATCAAACAATATCATTAACATCGCATGCAAGTAAAATCTCACTGAAAATATTTCAAAAATGGTTGCAGCAGTATATTGACAGAGAACTTCCAGAGGTGCAAGCTGAATTCAAAAGGGGATGTAGAAAAAGGGATATCTTGTCATTGCTGATGTCAGATGGACCTTGGCTCAAAGCAAAGAATACCAGAAAGATGTTCACTTGTGTTGTGTTTCATTGACTATTCAAAAGCATTTGATTGTGTGGATTATAGCAAACTGAGAAGAATGGGAATTCCAGGATACTTAATTGTACTCATGAGGAACCTGTACATAGATGAGGAGGCTGCTTTTCAAACAGAACAAGGGGACACTGCATGATTCAAAACCAGGAAGGGAGTGTGTCAAGAAATTATCCTTTCACCATACTTAATCAATCTAAATGCTGAGCAAATAATCCGAGAACCTGGACTATATGATGAAGAAAGTTGAATCAGAATTGAAGGGAGAATCATTAACAACCTGCGGTACACTGATGACACAAACTTTGCTTGCTGAAGATGAGGATGACTTGAAGCATTTACTAATGAAGATTGAAGAATACAGTCTGCAGTATAGATCACATCTCAATATAAAGAAAACAAAAATCCTCACAACTGAACAAATTAGCAGCATCACGAGAAATGGAGAAAAGATTGAAGTTGTCAAAGACTTCACATTGTTTGATTCTACAATCAACACCAATGGAAGCAGCAGTCAGGACATCAGACGACGTATAACACTGGACAAATCAGCTGCAAAGGACCTTTCTCAAGTGTTGAAGACCAAAGATGTCTCCTTGAGGACTAAGGTGTGCCTGACACAAGCCATGGTATTTTCAATCACCTCATATGTATGTGAGAGCTGGACAATGAATAAGAAAGACTGATGAAGAGTCAATGCTTTTGAGTGTGGTTTTGGTGAAGAATGCTGAAAGTGCCATGAACTGCTAAAAGAAATAAGAAATATGTCTTGGAGGAAGTGCAGTGTGCTCCTTGGAAATGAGAATGGCCAGACTTCATCTCACTTACTTTGGTCTTGTTTTCAGAAGGGATCATTCCCTGGAGAAGGATATCATGCTTGGTAAGGTCTGGAGGGTCAACGAGGGAGGGGGAGGCCCTCAATGAGATGGTCTGGAGGGTCAATGAGGGGGGGGAGGCCCTCAGTGAGATGGACTGACACAGTGGCAGTGGCAATGAGTCAAGTATAGCAAGGATCACGGATCTGGTGCAGGACCGGGCAGTGTTTTGTTCTGTTGTGCATTGGGTCACCATGAGTCAGAGATGACTTGGTGGGATCTAACAACATGCACTCTTTAGAACAATCAACTATCTGAGGTCAAAAAGGCTGCATTATCTAAGGATAAATCTCAGAAGACTGGAAGAGAAAGAGATGAAGGGCTCCTTCTTATTGTCATTGAGTTGTTAAGCACTGGACTGCTACCAAAAAGGCTAGTGATGAACCCACCATCTGCTTCATAGGAGAAAGAGGTGGCAGTCTCCTCCCATAAATCTTGTTTACTACCCATTGCAAACTCTGTGGGGTAGTTCTGCTTGTCCTATAGGGTCACAATGATTCTGAGTTTTCTCAACAACACTGGCTTTTGTTTTAGTCTTTATCATTTTTGCCCTTTTAATTTAGATAATAGGCAAAGCAAACACCTTTAAATAGAAAAGTGAGGCTATCACAGGAGTCCAGATGTACCATCTGCTCAAACTCAGACCCTGACCAAGAGTTCGGTTTTGCACGTCCTGTTTGAGAGGCCATCAATTCCATTTTGCCATGCAGTAGATTGTAACTCATGTTCACTCTTATGCTGCAATGTAGAACTATGCTCCATGGGGTTCTTAAGGGTGTGGGCTCTTCTAAGCAGATCAAATACCCTGCTAGGTACCTCTAGATGTATTCAAACTGCCATCCTTTCAGTTAGCAATTGAGCATTTAAATGTCTGCACCACCCAATAACTCCCTTTTAAATATAGACAACATAAAAACTTTCTTTTTTTTTTTTTAGCAATGATCCAATTTTGGGTTTACATCAGCCAACCTGTAGGCTCAAAATTAACTGATCTTTCTCCTTCTGAAAAAGTAAACATTTGGGTGCAGTTGTAGTGGCCCCTTGATAAATTTAAAATTTAGTTTCTCAAATGTATGAATACTTCCTTAGTGATACTGCCTCGGAAACCTTACGAGGGCTCATTATGAGTCTGGTTGGAGTCAACGGCACAAAACAACAACAACAACAATATAAGAGTTTTAGACAATTTTCTAATTTGAGCTTCAACTGAAATAAAGGACTTATGTGAGAAAAAGCTCCCCTCCATGCTGTGCTCAGGCATGGCCTGACTCTGCACATCCTGCTGTCCACTCACCAATTTACAATTGACCTTTTGTAAGTGAGAACTATTTTGTTGGCTCTATACCAGTGTACAGTTCTTAGTTATTTTTATTTTGCAAGCTCAATAGATATTTCACTCTGGAGTTAAAATGAAAGTCAGGGAAACCCAAACAAAAGTTTTCCAAGAAATTTTCTCTAGTCATTGAAAGCTGTGAGAGCTGGATCTCAAAGGGATTTCCTTGTTTCTGGTTGGATTTAAGCTGTCAAATGAGGTATCTAAGCATCAAAACTGTGCTGATGTGGCATGGTTTTTCTTCTGACTTCTGAATCTAAGGGCACATGAACCCAGAGGCAGGTACGGCATGTGACCTGAAGACCCCTTGAGGGGAACCAAAGAACAGTTTATAGTTGCCATCAAGTTTCCATCACCAGCTGTGAGAGATCATTAAGCAATTTAAAACTAATTGCCATAGGCTTTATTTTCAATAGATAAACCTCTGCATGAACCCTTTGATTCATGGCAAGTGAAATGTCACAATGGCAATATACTTTGAGTGTAATCATTGCATATCCAATCAATGCATGTGTTTTTAAATTATTGAATATCTTTGACATTTTTGACTCAACATACGCCTTCAACAGCATCCTTTCTCTGAAATCTATAAACTGAATAGATTCTTTATATAGATATAACTGGAATATAAAGCAAATAATAAAGAGAATATCCCTTTCAGTAGGGATTGCTTAGCTCTCTGGTCCCTTTCTGTCCAAATGTGATCATGAGAAGAGGGTGAAGGAGGACTAATCTGAAGCTGTTTGAATTATAAATTACTATCTTATTAATATTAATAGTAGTCAGTAGTTCTTAGAATCAGAGCTTCCTTTTGACTCTCATGTTCAGTAGTGAAGATTCTGGAAGAGTTTCCTTTCTAAAGAAGCAAACAAACACATTCATAAGATAAGAATCAGCTTCTTTGTTTTAAAGGAGATGGTAAATGTTTCATGAGTGAAGTAGCTACCAGGGATGATGCTCCTTACTCTACTAGGAATTTGGGACTGATCAATAAAAAATGATATGACTATGATAAAGCAGCAGTGTCTAAGCTATTTATTGGGGTTGACACATTGACCACCACATGCAGGAAGCGATTCACACAGCAGGCCTAGAGGCAAGCAGCTACCACCAGAAAGGGAAGAGGGCAAGGGAACCAGGAGAAACAGACAAAATGGGAGAAAGCCCTGAAGGATAGCCTCACCCGGGTTTCTTAGAACTACAGGGCTTCAGGTTGTCTGTGGCTAGCGAACACTTAGAAAACTTTATAGGGTATGGAAACCAGATAGGCTTTAAGTGGCTCAGGTTTTGCCTGTTTGGGCTATTTTTCAAACAATTGGATGTGTATAAACTTGAGTTTGGTACCAGAAGATTTTTGGGTAAGTGAGCCTCAGCTTTCTATTAAAAAAGAAACAACCTAGGACCAACACACAATGGCCACATTTTGCTCATTTATAACAATGAGGGTGGGGAGTGGGGATAGAGTGGGACACCTTTAGTGTCAGGTGGAAGATGTGGAATTCCACTACATGAATCAAGAAAATCCATATGTTCCTCAGCTATTCCCATTTCTACTTAACAGATTCATAGCATATGTTGAAATTCTCAGGTATGGAGGAATTAAAAAAAAATCATAACCTGAAGAAAATATTTTAGACAACAAGATGTAGTAAATAATAAGCCCTTATAAATATTTGTACCTGGAGGGACTGGTTGTACAGAGCATAAATTATTCCCAATACTAAGTTAGAAACATCAACTCATTCATATCATTTCAGCAGCATTGTATGCTAACTTTAATTTGGTGAATGAAAGGGTTAATGTTCACCTATGTTAGCACAGTGTTATAGACAAGGTAAGCATAGACACTCTTTTTCCTGGAACAGACCTAGTTTACAACTCTTGTTCCAGGCATTGATTAATGATTCTTCTAATTCCTAAAAGAGGTCCTATTTGGGCAATAAATACAAGAACATTATAATTATCTTGTGACTTAGGCAACAGTCCATTTCTTCATATCTTCTTTATTTTGATCATGTTTTTCAGAAAAAGAAGAAAAATTGGGGGAAGTTGGACATATTTACAAAACTGGATTTCTATTTATATACCAATATATATAAATGCAATGCATAAAAAGTTGTTATGATAATCTTATGTTACCCAATTATTTACATACAGATATGAACTGTTTCAAACCAAATTCAGAAGAGGACATGGGATGAAGGCTATCCTTGCTGATGTCAGATGGATCTTGGCTTAAAGCAAAGAATACCAGAAAGATATTTATTGTGTATTATTGACTATACAAAAGGCATTCAACTGTGTGGCTCATAACAAACTATGGTTAATATTGGGAATAATGTGAATTCCAGAATACTTAATTATGCTCATGAGGGACCTGCACATAGATCAAAAAGCAGTTGTTTGAACAGAATAAGGGGATACTATATGATTTAAATTCAGGAAAGATGTGTGTTAGGGTGGTATTTTCCCACCGTACTCGTTCAATTTGTCCGGAGTTTAGAGGTTGCTTTTTTGCTTGAGGGTGGCTCTATATTAAGGCCAGGGCCTGAGGTAGCCTGGCCCAGGGGTTGGAAGCTGCTCTGTGCTTGGAAGTGGCTCTATATTAAGGCCAGGGACTGAGGCAGGCTGGTCCAGGGCTTGGAGGCTGCTTTTCTCTTGGGTGTGGCTCCATATTAAGGCTGGGGCCTGAGGTAGGCAGGCCCAGGGATTGCAGCTGCTTTTAATCTTGGGATGGCTCTTTATTAAGGCCAGGGCCTGTGGAAGGAGGACCCAAGGCTTGGAGGCTGCTTTTCACTTGGGGGTGGCTCTATTTTAAGGCTGTTGCCTGACATAGGCAGGTGCAGAGGGGTAAGGAACAACTAAGGGAGATGAACTTGTCTATCAGTTTGCCGTCCTGTAGTGGCCTAGGTGTTGCTTTGAGCCTGGAGGCTACACACTGTGTTGCAAAAATGCCAGCAGGGTTACCCATGGTGGGCAGATTTCAGCAGAGATTCCGGGCTAAGACAGACTCGGAAGAAGGGAGAGGCCATCCACTTCTCAAACAATTGGTCAGTGAAACCTTATAGATAGCAGTGAAACGCTGTCTAATATATTACTGGAAAACTTTATGAATAGCCCTGAAACATTGTCCAATATAGTCCCAGAAGATGAGCCCATCAGTTCAGAAGACACTCAAAATTTGACTGGGGTAGAAGTGACTGTTCAGAGTAGAGATGACCATAATAATATGGATAGAGTAAAGACTTCGGGACCTCCATTGGCTGATGTGATACAACCTGAAATGAGTAGAAACAAATGCAAATGTCCATTAATAATTGGAACATGGAATGTATGAATTAGGAATATAGGAAATTTGGAAGTTGTCAAAAATGAAACAGAACACATAAAGATTGATACCTAGGCATTAGTGAGCTGAAATGGACTGGTTAGGGCCATTTAGAATCAGACAATCATATGATATACTATTCCAGGAATGACAAATTGAAGAGAAATGATATGGCATTCATGGTCACAAAGAGTGTTTCAAGATCTTTCCTGAAGTACAACACTGTCAGTGATAGAATAATATCCATACACGTACAAGGAAGACCAGTTAATATTACTATATCTCAAAATTGCACACTAACCACCACAATCAAAGATGAGAAAACTGAAGATTTCTGCCAACTTCTGCAATTTGAAATTTGACCAAACATGCAATCAAGATGTGCTGATCATCACTGGTGACTAGAAAGCAAAAGTTGGAAACAAAAAAGAGTTACTGGTAGTTGGAAAATATGGTCTTGGTGATAGAAATAATACTGGAAATAAAATGATAGAATTTTGCAAGACAAACGACTTATAAATTGCAAATACCTTTTTTTTCAGCAACATAAGTGACAAGTATACATGTGGACTTCACCAGACAGAATATACAGAAATCAAACCAATTACATATGTGGTAGAAGGAGATGGAGAAGTTCAATATCTTCAGCCAAAACAAGACCAGGAGCTGCCTGTGGAACAGACCATCAACTGTTCATATACAGGTTTAAGGTGAAGTTGAAGACAATTAAAACAAGTCCAAGAGAGCCAAAATATGACCTTGATAATATCCCTCCTGAATTTAGAGACCATTTAAAGAATAGATTTGATGCACTGAACAACGATGATCGAAAACCAGAGGAACTGTGGGATGACATCAAGAACATCATCCAAGAAGAAAACAAGAAGTCATTAAAAAGACAAGAAAGGAAGAAAAGACTAAAATGGGTGTCAGAAGAGATTCTGAGACTTGCCCTCGAGTGAAGAGTAGCTAAAGCAAATGAAAGAAATGACAAGATAAAAGAGCTGAACAGATTTCAAAGAGCAGCTCACAAAGAAAAAGTCAATTATTATAATGAAATGTGCAAAGATCTGGAGTTAGAAAACCAAAGGGAAGAACATACTTGGCATTTCTCAAGTTGAAAGAATTGAGGAAAATATTTAAGTCTCAAGCTGCAATATTGAAAGATTCTATGAGCAAAATATTTAATGATGCAGGAAACATGAAAAGAAGATGGAAGAAATACACAGTCATTGTACCGAAAAGAACTGGTCATCTTCATCCACTTCAGGAAGTGGAACATGTTTGAGAACCAATGGTATTGAAGGAAGAATTCAAAGCTGCACTGAAGGAATTGCCAAAGAACAAGGCTCCAGGAATTGGCGAATACCGATTGAGATGTTTCAGCAAACGATGCCCTGCTGGAGTCACTCACTCAGTTATGCCAAGAGATTTGGAAGACAGCTACCTGGCCAACTGACTGGAAGAGATCCAGATTTGTACCCATTCCAAAGAAAGGTGATAACACAGATGGTGGAAATTATCAAACAATATCATTAATATCACATGCAAGTAAAACCTTACTGAAGATCATTCAAAAACAGTTGCAGCAGTATATTGACAGAAAGCTTCCAGTAATGCAAGCTAATTTCAGAAGAGGACATGGGATGAAGTATATCATTGCTGATGTCAGATGTATCTTAGCTGAAAGCAAAGAATTCCAGAAAGATGTTTATTTATGTCTTATTGATTATGCAAAAGCATTTGATTTTGTGGAGCATAACGAATTATGGATAACATTTAGAAGAATGGGAATTCCAGAACACTTGTTTGTACTCATGAGGGACCTATACATAGATCAGGAGGTTGTCATTCAAACAGAAAAAGGGATACTGCATGGTTCAAATTCAAAAAAGGGAGTGCATCAGGGTTATATCCTTTCACTATACTTGTTCAACTAGAATGCTGAGCAAATAATCTGAGAAGCTGTACTGTATGAAAAAGAACATGGCACTAGGAGTGGAGGAAGACTCATTAACAATATGTGATATGCATATGACACACCTTTGCTTGCTGGAAATTAGGATGACTTTAAGTCCTTACTGATAAAATTTAAAGACTGCAGTTTATGGATTACCCCTCAATATAAATAAATAAATAAATAATCCTCACGACTGGTCCAATTAGCAGCTTCATGGTGGATGGAGAAAAGATTGAAGATGTGAAGGATTTCATGTTACTTGGTTCTACAATCAACACCAATGGAAGCAACGTATTGCATTGGGCAAATCTGTTGCAAAAGACCTCTTTCAAGTGACAAAGAGCAAAGATGTCTCCTTGAAGACTGAGGTGTGCCTAACTCAAGTCATGGCATTTTCAATTTTCTCTTATGCATTTGAGAGCTGAACAATGAAAAAGGAAGACAAAAAAGAGTTGATGCTTTTGAGTTGTCATGTTGGAGAAGAACACTAAGAAAACCATGGTCTGCTAAAGTACTAACATATCTGTCCTGGGAGAAGTGCAGCCAGAATGCTCCTTGGAAGTGAGAATGGCCAGACTTCATCTCACTTATTTTGGTCATGTTGTCAGAAGGGACCATTCCCTGGAGAAAGATATCATGCTTGGTAAAGTGGAGAGTCAATGAAAACAGGGAAGTCCCTCAATGAGATGGATAGACACAGTGGACTATGATGGGCTCAGGTGTAGCAGGGATAGTGAAGTTGGCACAAAACCAGACAGTGTTTCATTCTGCTGTGCATAGGGTCAGTATGAGTTAGAGCTGACTCAATGGCACCTAACAACAACAAAAATATTCAATTCATTTGCTGAGGAACTAATGCAAGAAGCTGGACTATATGAAGAAGAACTCCACATTGAGATTTGAGGGAGAGTCATGAAGAACTTAAAATAATGAAACAAAACAACCTTCCTTGCTGAAAGCAAAAACAAATTTGAAGCACTTACTGATGAAGATTAAAGACTACAGTTGTCAGTGTGGATTACACCTCAACATAAAAAAAATGAAAATCCTCACAACTGGGTTGGTAAGCAACAAAATAATAAATGGGGAAAAAGATTGAAATGGTCAAGGATTTCATTTTACTTGGATTCTCAATCAATGCCCATGGAAATAGTAGTGAACAAATCAAATATGTATTGCACTGGGAACATCTGTTGCAAAAGTATTACAGAGTGAAGAAGTCACTTTGAAGAAGAAGGTACCCCTGACTCAAGCAATTATCATTTCAATAGCTTCATATGCATGTAACAGCTGCACAATAAATAAGGAAGACTGAAGAAGAGTCAATGCATTTAACTGTGTCTTTCATGATGTATATTGAATACACTGGGACCAGACTTCATCTCTAGTACTTTGGCCATGTCAAAAGGGATCAGTCCCTAAGAAAGGTATTATGCTTGATAAAGTACAGGGTCAGTGAAAGAGGAGAAGACCCTCAACAAGATGAATTGAGAGAGTGGTTGCATCAATAAGCTCAAGAAAATCTACAATTGTGAGGATGCTCCAGGACCGGGCAGTATTTCATCTTGTACATAGGTTCACTTTGAACTGGAAGCAAGTTGGTGGCATCTAACAACATATTCTTCATGTTGGTAGATTTTTAAAATATATTTTCTGAACAAAGAGCACAACCTAGTTTCCTGTAGTAGTTAAGGATGTGTGTCAACTTGGCTGGGCCTGGTTGGGTGGTTGGGCAGCTGGTGTTAGTTATTCCCCATGACGAGATTGGCAGTCACCTCCTTGGTGGAATCTACCACAAGCACTGAGTAGCTTCTTCAGGGATGTGGTCAGCTTCCCGTATGGAAGAAGCAGCTTTAGGAATGGTCTCTAGTTTATGGCACACTTGAATCCTGCCTGTAGCTGAGTCATTGTCCAGCAGCCTGTCATGCTCTGCCAATCATGAGACTTTCAATGGACTTGAATTAGTGGCCTGCCATATTGTATGGTAACATTGGGACTGTGCATTTTTACTTGTCAACCTTGGGCTTGTCAGTCTCAACAGCCAGCAGCTGAGTAAAGAAAAGCCTCCAGCTTCAGTGGGCTGGGAGCAGGAGGTAGAGCTGAAGCCCAAGGTTAAGGGGCTTTCACCCAGCCCCTAGAACCAGGCACTTTGAGTTTGGACTTAAAGCCTCCAAAATTGTAAGAGAATAAACTCCTGTTTGTTAAAGCCATCCCATATGTGGTATAGTCCTGTCAGAGTGGCCCTAGGTAAACAAAACATTTCCCAAATACTATTTGCTTTTATTATTGCCTCCCTACTCATTCATACCATTGGGTAAAGATCTAAATCCAAAGACAATTTATTTTCAAATATGTGTTAGTTTATTTTTTCTCTAAGAGTTTCATTTACATTTTTCAGACCTTCTGGGCTAGCAAGTGTGTCTTCGTTACTTAGTACTCTCATTACAAAACATACAAATGGGTGTCTTTGAGAAACAAGATTTTATTATCTCAGTTTTAGGGACTAAGTGTCTGAATTCAGAGCATCTGCAGAGTTATATTCTGTCAGTTCTAGGAAATCATTTTTTGTCTTCTTAAGATTTTGGAGGATCCAGGAGTTTCTTGCTATTTCTTGGCTTATAGATGGATTCTTATATGTAATTTCCCCATGTATTTACATCTCCTCATGTATGTTTCCCTTTTTATAAGTCATCACTCATAGAGGCTTAGATTTCGGATCTATGGCCCTTAGCTATCACTTCATTAACAAAATAAAATAAAAACTCTTTTTCTGAACAGAGTCACATTCTCAGGTACAGAGATTAGGACCCCAAGATAAATTTTATTAGAAAATATGACATTTGATTACTGTAAATGGCAAGAAATAAATTTCCAATTAAAGTAATTTTATTATAAGTGCTAGTTGAATCTTAATTTTTACTAGACCTAAAGCAAAATTATTTTAATAAATAATTTTTCTTAATTAAAATAATAGGTGCAGCCTTTTTACATATGTAGTGCTTTGAAGAATAATGTTTAAAATGTTTTGATCAAAATATTTTAAATAATTTGAACTTTCCATTTTAATTATGACTCAAAAATTGTTTTTATACAGCTAATAAAAAGTGATTTGGAATGTTATTTTTCCAGAATAAAATAAACTGATGAGATTAAAGACTATCAAAGGAATTATTAGTGACAACTAGGAGATTGTTTATAGAAATAAAGAAGGAAAACAATATACTGAGATTATGAAGTATAATCAAAACAGCAGTTTTTGAAATAGCAATTTATAAGACTAGATTATCTATAACTCTATGTGGACAGAATATATTCTTTAAAAACAAAATATCATGTATTCCTTGCTGTAAAGCCTTGCTAAAATTATTTAGAAGAATTATAGCTGACATTTTGTTGCATCTTATTTTGTTAATCAGAATTCAATATATATGCATACAACCACATTCATATGTGTATGTACTTACATAGATATACAGTTCCCCAATATAATAGAGGCTTACTCAGTGGAAAAATGAAATTTACATCAAATTAATTTTGTTTTATTTCTATTAAAAATATTTTTATTGCATCCTTGTCGACAACTTCAAAAGTATTGCCCACTTTTTAATTCTAAGAAATCTACATATTTCCATAGATTCATTTTTATTATCTAGATCTTTAACCTAAAAGAAGCTATAGTCAGCATTCTGTCAGGTTGATACTTGCCCTCTAGAAGACTCTGCATGCTGACTCATACATTACCAGAAGTATACTGAATGCACTTGCAGTTCATCAGTTACAGTATAGTTTGGCTCATTGGTGAAATGGAAGGCTTGGCAAAACACAAGGAACTAGAGAAATGCATGCAATGCACAGTCATAATAAGCATAAAAGGGTTGCTCAATATATAAGTAAAATAGGTTTATAAACTTAGCAAGTCAGATTAACACTTATACACTCTGGCTGAGCTTAAATGTCATAGAAATATAAGATCTAAACAATTTTGATATTTGATTTTTCTTCCTGAATGGGGAACATATGCATGCAGAATGTATACTGAATAGGTTATAGTAGAAACATTTATGGGAAAGTGAACTTACCACTAATAAAATATAGTAAATATGATCTTATGAAACATCTACACAGTACTTCAGGAGACCCAAATTTATGTAGAGATGACTTTGTAAATTGTCTCAAGGAAGATTCAATTAAAAAAGTAAAAATCACCTAAATAGAGCCTCATATATTACAGATTCTGTATTGAATGACACAAGGAAATGTTGATAATATTTTAGGCATAATAATGAAAATTGTAGTTATATGTGGAATAATGTTTAATATGCATCCTCTCTTCACTTATCAGCATGGTTATACTCTAATGATCTGGTCATTATGAAAAATTTAGCATTACATAAAAATGGAGGATGTGTTACATCAGATCAAAAAGTGGAGGATGATTACATTATTACAAAACTGGCAAATTGCATCATTACAGAGTTATGAAGATACATTATTACATACTCCAAAACTACTGAGAATCATGTCCCAGTGAAGTTGGCACGTAATCTTAACCATCACAGCCAGTGTCACTGTGGGCTAACACCTTGACATTTGTTACTGCCAGAAGTACATTGTTAATGCTTAAAATAGTCAGATTTTTTCCTATCATCTTAAGTGTGAAATGTTGGATTATGAGGTAGTTGATACATATATATGTACAGATATGTGTGTATGTGTGTGTGTGTGTGTAGTCACAAATGGAGCTGTATAATTTCTATGGAGCGGTATAATTTCTTGGATTTCCCACAAACTAATACAGGAGCAGCAAGGAGGAATAGATGAGAATGCAGACAAAACATGGATGGCCATGAACTAAAATGGTTAGAGTTGTATAGTGTATTCATGAAGGTTCACAAAGTACTATATTCTCTACTTTCATATGTGCTTGAAGTTTTTGCTAATAAAGATGCTTCCAGAAGAAAGATAAATATCATGTCATGTAGATTCACGAAGTAAAACATAGATATATATGCTGAACCAAATGAAAGTAGGAGAAAGTTTATGTAATACACTTGCACAATTTTCTTTTATCTCCAAGATATAACAGATTCTTTCAGTATAGACCAAGTGTGGGTGCAACGCTCAGGATGTTGCTGTCCTTAGACCATCCAATAATGAGCAAAATATGATCCACATGTCTCTTAACACTTTAATTTTCTTTTTCATTTTCTCTCTTACTTCTGCAGTCAGGGCCTTCATAAAAGCTTCTGATTGCCATCAGCTGAAATATCTTTGTTTCTCAAAGTGAAAAGTTAGGTGCCACATCTGGTCATCTTATCCTTTGTTTCAATTTTCTCTTTATGGTGAGACTGTTATGCAGCCTGGCAAAACCTTTGCCTCTCATTAAATGTTACCAACTCCTTCATGACATAAGAATATGGGCACACATTGATCTAGTCCAATAATTTATGACTCATAAGAGATAGCAAGGATCGTGGAGCTGGCGTGGGGATGGGCAGTGTTTTGTTCTGCTGTGCATAGGATCGCTATGAATTATAGATGACTTGACGGCACTTAACAACAACAAGAGACATATCTTCTAACCATAAATATGGCTTCAGAAACTTAAGGTATGGAGTTTTCTCATAGGGAAGAAGGAGCACCAGGATTCCTAAATCTCTGTGTTATACTTAATTTCATTATCAAGCTTGAAGAGATGTTTCAGTTCACTCCTGCATGGTGAGCATCACTGTTTCCCTCCTAGAGTCTCCATTTCAATACCATAATCCAGCCCCTGGACTACTCTTCTTTTTCTATGAGTAGTTGGACAGTTTCTCAAAATACATTCCTGATTTTAGGTTTCTACTTTCCTTTTAGGAGCTCTGGTAGTGTAGTGCCTAAGGCATTAGACTGCTAACCAGAAGGCTGGTAGTTCAAACCCACCAGCCACTCCTCAGAGGGAAGGTTGGGAAATCTACTTCCATAGTGGTACCACCACAGAAAACCAAGGAGGGGCCGCTATGAGTTGGGTCTGAGTTGACGGAATATTACAACAACAACAACTTTCCTTTTAATCTGTCCATGATAAGACCTAGGCAAAGAGCAAAGAACAAAGCTGAAAGGAAAAAAAAAAAAAAAAAAATGAATGTATATATATATGTTTCATCACTACTTTTAATCACTTTTGATGGTTTAAAGTTGCTGTGTGCTCAGAACACTTTTCTCCTCTGATATCTCCCTAAAAATAACTACATCCTTTGCCCAAGAAACTGAAAAAAATCATTTTATAGGTGTTGTGTGCATAGATTCTTTTTCTATAAAACATTGTCTCCATCCTAGCACTTAAACATATAAGAAATACAATGTTCTACAATCTTGCTTCCAAAAGAATCTGCAATACTTTGGTGTCACATTTTGAATAGTTACTTATCTTTTGGAATGAAATATATTAGTTACTGTAAGAGAAAAGAAAAAGTAAGAAGTAAATAAGAAAAAGCCTGGTAAGAATATCTTAGAATTTGTCTTCTATAAAGAGTTATTCTATATAAATGGCTCAATAGCTGAGATTTATTTACCATAAGCTCCCCAAATTAAGTGAAAACACTAGAAGGCAGTAAGTCAAGGAAGGTAACAGATAGGTTTATTTCCAACAACCTTTCAAAATTCATAACACCTGAAACTTTTATGTGGAAATAGAGAAAAGAAGACTCATATAATGCCATAAACACTTTTAAAATGGAAAAAAAAAAAAAAAAAACACATCCATTTTTCCATGTATTTTAAACAAATTCTTTCATCATAATATTTAATAGAAAAGTTCATGAAATAAGGGCCAGTGTATAGGCATGCCTGAGTCAGAGAAAACTTGAAAAAGGAATTTGCCAAAAACTAACATTTTAAAGACTTTTTCAGCCTATGAATATCAACAAAAGAATAACAACAATAAACAAACAAACTGACTCCTGGAAAATGTCATTGAGGAAGAAAATTAATTCATTTTGGAATAAAATATTTATAAAAAAGTGGTTTAAAACACAAAAACAAAAACAAGCCCCAGGAGTTAATTAATTCCAGATAACAAACTGAAAAGCACATAACTGTTGAAAAACTATTAAAATACTGGGGAAAATGATGATAATCTTCCTGGATCTTTTTTTATTATTATTATTATTGTAAGTTTTAAGAGCTTGTTTTACATTCAAAGTTTCATGTACATTTAGTTTCATTCCCTATTTACCATGTCTATCCCTAACCTAGTTTCCTCTCCTCCCTACCCTGTATCCCTCCCCATGTGCCCCTCCTATTCATGTACTCCTATTTGTCCTTCATTTCCTCAATTTCAATGTCAGTCCTCTGGTGCCCCAAGGTACATTGTGGGTGAATCATCTTGGGTTGAGTGGTCTGCATGTACATCTTGTTAACTATTGGGCTAAGAGCCAGCTCCACAGGGTGAGTTTTATTCCAGGCACAGAATGTATTCCAGGCCATAGTATTGGGGGTCTCATCAGACTTCCTCTGACCATTAATTCTGGTCATTATTGAGTGTTTGGATTTTGTTCCACATTTTCCCTCCCACTCTATCCAGGATCTCCAGATGTGATCCTTTCCTGAGTGGTTGGCATTGATAGCTGGGCACCATCTAGTTCTTCTGGACTTGAGGGCCATCGTGTCCTATGGCTGGTTGTTTCCAAATGCCTCCCCCCCTTTTTTTTCTTTTGCATTATTCTTCACTTCTGATGCTAGGAGACTGTTAGTTGCATCTTAAATGGCCACTTGAAAGCTTTTAAGACCCCAGTCACTACTCACCAATGTAAGATGTGGAACAAAGCTTATATGCATTTTGTTGTGCCAATTGAGTCTGATGTCCCCTAGATCTATGGTTTTGAGACAGCAGATCTATTGGATCTCTCTTCCATAGTGTCTGGGCTTCTGTGAGGCATTACTTTGTGTCTGTCTTCGATTTTTCTGTAAAGATTGCAGGTATTTTGTATCACTGGTGTCTGTGCAAGTTTATGTACCTACCTTGGAATGGTCAGAAAACAAACAAAGAAAACTTAACTGTAATGGATTGGTGGCAGTTTCAAAATGGTCAGCTTTGCCAGAGAAGTTGGTATACTCAATCTGAGCATGGCAGGTGGAATGCTTATTCATTGCATTCTAATTCATGAATGGGGACCGATAAACAAGAAATTTAACAGGGAGATCTTGAAGTGAAAAATCCATTAATGGGTTGAAATAAACACTTCATACACACTTACATCACTTCTAAGCTATGTGAATGTGAGGAATATGTGAGAATATACAACAAAAAGTGAAAACAAAGGAAATGTTGAATACAGGTTACAGTTACAAATATGTTATTCAGTATACACACATCCTGGTCAATGTTGTTATGTGCTGTTGAGTCAGACCCAACTCATAGCAACCCTTGCTTGGGTTTCCAAGGCAGTATTGCTACGGAAGTAGAATGCCCAACCTTCCTTCCAAGGAGTGGTCAATAGTGGGTAAAAACTTAACAGGATTAAGTTTTCTGAGCACAACTACTGCCCACATCACAAGCTAACTACTAGGTTATGCTATCATAGGGCAGAATCCTTATAATTCAACTTTAAAATGAAAATACAGAAACAATTGAGTACAAGCATCAACAGATACACTTTTCAGGGAAGACAGACTTGGTAGTTTAAACCAATGAAAGTTACTAAAACAATTGAAAACAAAAAAAAAAAAGTCTATCACAGACTTCAGAGTGCTACAAAGAATTATCTACAGTGCAAAACTACCATTCAAAACTAACAAAGCATGCAGAAAATAGAGAAGTATAACCAAATTAAAGGAAAAAAAATAAAAATAAAAAATACAAAAACTGGCTGAGAGGGCATTGATGTACTCATCAACATCTATTTAATTTAGATAGTATAAATAGATTCAAATAATTAAAGAAAAGTGTATTAATAAAGTCAAACATATCAACAATCATGAAGATGACTTAGGATGGAGCAATATCTTGTTCCATTAATCAAATGCTTTCTTTGACTCAGAGCCAACTAGATGGCAACTACAGCAGCAAAGTTCAAATAAGCAAAGAAAAATGTTGACAATAGTAAAAGAAAAATAGAGAATCTCAGAGAAAAGTAGGAATGATATAAAGGAAAACTTGAAAGTGAATTGAAAGATACAATAACTGAAAAGAAATTATTAGCATCTCATCATTACAAAAAAATATACCAAAGGACATCTTTGGGAAAAAAGAATGTGACACAAAATTTCTGTTTCTTGTAAGATAGGATAGACATAATTTTCCCACTAAGAACAACTAAAAACCCTCTGTATAATACATGAAACAAACACAAAAATACTGTAAAAAAGGGGAGAGAAGAAGGAAGACTGGCTAGGGACATGGGGACACAAGAAACAATACTATAGTTTGTTTCACTGATATTTCATAGAGAATTAGTCTCTGGTTCAGAACATCCAACTTATGCATAACTCATACTTGCTGTTTAATGTAGTGTAAATTTACTCTCACTTTGAAATGATTGAACCAACCCCTACTTGCAACCAATTCTTCATCACAGTCAGCTTCACTTGCTGTATATGTACCTTTTAAACACTGGAAAAGACTTCCAGATTTTCTTGCATAAAAGTAAGGCACTAATACTTTTATATCAATTTGTCATACTGTGATGGATTTCCTGTTGTCAGGATGGTTGGAAGCTATGCTATCAGTATTTCAAATACCAGCAGGGTCATATATGGTGGACAACAGGGTCACATGTGGCATTCTACTTCTGAAAAATTGGCTGGTGAGTATCTTTTCAGTACGTTATCTCACATAATGCCAGAAGATGAATGGTTCATGTTGGAAGACACTTAAAAAAGACAAGGGAAGAATTTTCTCCTCACAGCAGAGTGAACCTTAATCACATGGATGGAGTGAGTCATTCAAGATCTACATTTGCTGATGGAACATGACTCAAAATAATTTAAAAAAAAAAAAAAAAAAAAAAAGATGCAACCCTCCATTATAATTGGTAGATGGAATGTACAAAATATGAATCGAGGGAAATTGTTTTTGTTGTTAGGTGCCATCAAGTTCACTTAGACTCATAGTGAGTCTATGTACAACAGAAAGAAACACTGCACAATTCTGCAACATCCTCACGATATTTGCTATGCTTCACTGCATCATTGCAGGCACTGTGTCAATTCAGCAATTCATCTCTCTGAGGATCTTTTTTTTTTTTTTTTTTGACTGTCTACTTTACCAAGGATGAAGGATGATATCTTTTTCCATGGACTGGTCCCTTCTAACAATTTGACCAAAGTACATAAGAGGAAGTCTGACCATTCTTCTTTCTAAGGAGAATTCTTGCTGTGCTTCTTCCTAGACATGTTTGGAGCTGTAAAAAATGAGCTGAAATGAATAGTACTGTCCACTTTGAATATGACAATCACATGGTCTACTATGTTGAAAATGACAAATTGAAGAGGATTTCCATCATATTCATTGTTAAAAAGTGTGTTTCAACACTGCCAGTGATAGGGTTATATACATACTATTAACTGGTTTACAAGGAAGACTAGGTAACACAAATATTCAGATTTCAAAGGTGAAGAAATTAGAGATTTTTAAATTCAGTTCTTCAGTCTGAAATTGATAAAACATGCAATCAAGATGAATTGAAAATGACTGGTGATTAAAATGTCAAAGTTGGAATCCAAGAAGAATTGTTGTTGTTGTTATATGCCATAGAATCAGAACCCACTCCTAGTGACCCCTCTTTAGGTTTCCAAGGCTGTATCACTACAGAAGTATATTGTCCAAACTTCCTTCTGGAAAAAAAAAAAAATGGATTAATATTTGGAAAAATATAGTCTTAGTGACAGAACTGATCCCTGAGATCTTATGATAGAATGTTGGAAGAGCAACAACTAATTCATTACAAATAGTTTTTCAACAACATAAATGGTGAATGACTATACAGGCAGCCACCACTCTTCTGTCAGTTTGTTGTACTGCAGTGGCTTGCATGTTGCAGTGATGCTAGAAGGTATGCCACAGAGATTTCAAATACCAGCAAGGTAACCCGTGGTAGACAAGTTTCAGCAGAACTTCCAGAGTAAGATAAACTGGGAAGAAAGGTATGGGGGGTTCAGTTATGGGGGGAAAAAATACAGCTGGAAACTATGAATCAAAAGGAAACATGTCTGATATAGAGACAGAAGATGAGCCTTTCAGGTTGAAAGGACCGCAAAACAAGACTGGAACAGAGTTGTCTCCTCGAAGTATAGTCGACCTTAATGATGTGGATGGAGTAAAGCTTTCGGGACTTTCTTTTGCTCATATGGCATGATTCAAAATGGAAAGAAACAGCTGTAAACATCCATTAATAACCAGAAAGTGGAATGTATGGAGTAAGAAATTAGAGAAATTGGAAGTTGAGAAAAAGGAAATAGAACACATAGATTGATATCCTAGGAATTAGAGAGCTGAAATGGACAGGTTTTAGGCATTTAAGATCAGTCAACACCATGGTCAGGAATGACAAACTGGAGAGGAATGACATCACATTCATCATCAAGAAGAACATTTCAAGGTGTATCCTGAAACATCATACTATCAGTGATGGAATAATATCCTTATGCCTAGAAGGAAGATCAGTAAATACGACTCTTGCTCAAAATGATGTACAAACCACTGAAGCCAAATGTGAGGAAATTGAAGGTTGTTACCAAATTCTGAAGTCTGAAATTGACCAAACATGCAATCAAGATGCATTGATAATTACTGGTATTGGAATGCAAAAGTTGGATACAAAGAAGAATTAAATTTGGAAAATAAAGCCTTGGTGATAAAAATCATGCTGGAGATGATAGAATTTTAGAAGACCAACAACTTATTCAGTGCAAATACCTTTTTTTCAACAATATAAACAGTTATTATATATGTGGACCTCACCTGACAGAATAAACATGAATCAAATGACTACATTTGTGGAAAGAGACAATACAGAAAGAATATAATCAGTCAGAAAAAGGCCAGGGACCAACTGTAGGACAGACCATAAATTGCTCCTGTGCAAGTTTAAGCTCTGGTAGTGTAGTGCCTAAGACACTTCACTGCTAACCAGAAGGCTGGTGGTTCAAACCTACCCACCACTCCTAAGAAGGAATGTTGGACAACCTACTTCCATAGTGATATTGTCTCAAAAAGCCAAGGAGGAGTTGCTATGAGTTGGGTCCTACTCAACGACACATAACAACAAACAATGCAAGTTTAAGTTAAAGCTGAATAAAACTAAAATAAGAACCAAAACCATCTGCTATCAAATTGATTCTGACTCACCGTGACATTTTAGGACACAGTAGAACTAAGCCATAGAGTGTCTAAGGATTTAAATCTTTACAGAAGCAGACTGCCTCATCTTTCTCCCATTGAACAGCCATTGGTTTTGAACTGCTGACCTTTTGATTAGAAGCCAAATGCTTCAACCACTATGTTACCTGAGTTCTTAAAAACAAGAAAACAAGAGCCAAAATAAAACCTTGAGTATATCCCACAAGAGCTCTGGTGGCATAGAGCCTAAGTCATTAGGCTAACCAGAAGGCTGGAGGATCAAACTCACCAACCACTCCTCGGAAGGAAGGTTGGCCAATCTACTTTTGTAGTGATACTGCCTTGGAAACAGAAGGAGGGGTCACTATGAGTTGTATTTGACTCAAAAGCAATGAGTTTAGTTGGTTTATATCCTATATTAATTTAGAGACTATCTGAAGAATAAATTTGACACATTGAACATCAATGAATATGATAAGATAAGTTGAGGGATGAAAATTCATCAAAGACTTCATACATGGAGAAAACAAAAGATCATTAAAATGACAGAAAAGGAAGAGAAGACCAAAATGGATGTCAAAAGAGATTCTGAAACTTGCTCTTGAAAGGAGCATGGGTAAAGCAAATAGAAGAAATGATGAAGTAAAATAACTGAACCAAAGATTTCAAAGGGCAATTTAAGAAGGCAAAGTATTATAATGAAATATGCAAAAATCTTGAGTTAGAACTTCAAAAGTGTAGAACATTCTCTACATTTTCAACTTGAAAGAACTGGTGGAAAAAAAAAATCAAGCCTCAAGTTTAACACTTAAGGATTCCATAGTCAAAATATTGAAATATATTGAATGATTGTGAAAGAATCAAAAGAAAATGGAAGAAGTACAGTCATTGTACCATATATATATTTTTTTCCAATGTTTAACCACTTCAGGATGAAGCGTATAATTAAGAACTAATGCTACTGAAGGAAGTAGTCCAAAATGAAGAAATTAATTAAAAAAACAAGGCTCCAGGAGTCTAAAGAAATCTTATTGAGATGCTTCAAGAAACAGATACAGCACTGGAGGTGCTCACTTATTCAGGCCAGAAAATTTGGAATAGAGTTAACTTTCCAAACAACTGGAAGAGATCCGTATTTGTCCCCATGCCAAGCAATCATGATAAAACTGAATGTGGAAATTATCAAACAATATTATTAATACTACACACATGTAAACTTTTGTGAAAATAATTAAAAAAACAGTTATAACCTTATATCAAGAGGGAAATGACAAAAATTCAAGCTGGATTCAGAACAGGACATGGAATGAGAGATATCATTGCTGATGTCAGAGGGATCTGGGCTGAAAGCAAAGAATACCAGAAATAGGTTCACCTATGTTTTATTGAATATGCAAACATATTCAACTGTGTGGATCATAATAAATTAAGGATAACATCACAAAGAATGGCAATTCCAGAACACTTTATTGTGCTTATGAGGAAATCATTCAAACAGAACAAGGAGATACTGTGTGATTTAAAATCAGGAAAGGTGTGTTTCAGGATCATATGTATCCTTTCACCATACTTATTCAATCTGTATGGTGAGCAAATAATCCTAGGAGCTGAACTGTATGAAGAAGAAGGCAACATCAGAATGATATGAAGAACCATTAACAACCTCTGATATGCAGATGACATGATGTGGCTTCCTGAAAATGAAGAAGACTGGAAGCACTTACTGATGAAGATCAAGGAGCACAGTCTTCAGTATGGATTATATTTCAATGTAAATAAAACAAAAATCCTCACAATAATAAATGGTGGAGGTTGAATTTGTCAAGGATGTCATTTTAATTGTTTTCACAGTCAATAACCATGTAACCAGCAGTCAGAAAATCAAACAACATCTTGTTGTTGTTGTTGTTGTTGTTATGTGCCCTGAGTCGGCCCCAACTCATAGTGACCCCTCCTCGGGTTTCTGAGGCAGTATCACTGTGGAAGTAGGATTGCCCAACAACATCTAGCATTTAGTAAATCTGGGAAAAAAGACTTCAATTAAAGTATTAATGAGGAAGATGTCACTGTGAAGACTAAGGCACACCTGACACAAGCCATGGTATTTTCAATAGATTCATATACATGTCATAACTGGACAGGGAATAAAGAAGACCACAGAAAAAATGATGCATTTGAATAGTGGTGTTGGAGAAGAATATTGAGCATACGATGGACTGGTTAAAGAATGAACAAATCTCTCTTGGAATGAGTACAGCTGTTGGGCTCCTCAGAAACAAGAATAGTCAGACTTCATCTCATGTACTTTGGTCATGTTGTCAAAAGTTACCAGTCCTTGGAACAGGATAAGATTCATAAATATGAGGGTCAAGAGTTCTGGTAAGAAGGCAGAATAGGCAGAGAGACTGCACAGACCCTTTTGCATAAAGAAAAGGGATATCAATTAACACAGATGCAGAAGATAATCCTGGAGCCCTGAGTTTTGATTGGGAAGTATACAGAAGTGGACTAAACTCCAAATAGTAAAAGATCCTGCATGAAAACACCAAAAAAGGAGACATAGAGCTGTGGTCTGTGAGTGATCCTGATGGCACAGGCAGCTTGGATATTGCTGAGTGGTGTTAGGACCTAAGAATTAACCTAAAAATTGGCCCTGCTAACCAGGGGCTAGGAGCTCTGGCAGCATAAGCCTAAGTCACTTGACTGCTAACCAGAAGACTGGAAGTTCAAACCCACTAGCTACTCCTCAGAAGGAAGGTTGGGCAATTTACTTCTGTAGTGATACCATCTCAGAAACCGAAGGAGGGGTTGGTATGAGTCAGATCAGACTCAATGGCACATAGCAACAAACAACAGCAACAGCCAGGGACTACACGGAGGACTGCACGGTTGCTAGTGAACAAACACAGAAGCAGCAAACAGGAAGGCAGGTCGAGCTGTGGACGTTTGGATGTCCAGAGGGTGCAGCCATTTTGAATGTTTACAAGTGGTTTGACCATTTTGGATATTTAAAGTGATGACCTTCTCACAAATTCTAGGGACTAAAGAATAGGCTTCACTTGCTGGGAACCACAAGGACATTCAGGACACAAATGACTAGACAGGTACAATATTCCCCTTGTTACTCTTAGACCCCACACCCTCTTGGTGAATAGAAGTGTGGCTATCCCTCACTCCCACCTACCTTCTAGGCCAGCAGGAATTCCATCCCAGTCTGTGTTCTCTGAAGGAGCCTGGGTCTCTGCCACACCTGCCCCACCCTGCCAAGATTTTTTTACCCCCTTTTTTAGTTTGTTTTTTTTTTTTGTCTGTCATTAAATTATTATTATTGTATTGTCCTTTTATTACTGTTCTTTATTCTTCCCTTTCCAAGTTCTAGTTTTCAGCTTTTTCTCTCTTCTCTGTTCATGGTTCCCATTATTTTTCTTTCTTGTGGTTAACCCTGTTCCTTGTTTTTCTTCTTGCATTTTTCCCATTTTTTCTTAATTATTCTCCTATTCTACCTTTTATCTACTATTGTCCTCTCCCCAGAGATTGTAAGGTTTTTTTTTCTTGTGTGTGTGTGTGTGATTTCCTGTGTGTTTATGGCATGTGTTTTTCATCCACTTGCTTTTACTTTTTTGATGGTTTTTCAATAGTTGTTTTTGTCTAACTGAGTGGGAGACTGTAACAATGACCATATGACACAACTACACCTATACCTCCTGCAGCTATACTTACTGAGTGAGAGCCAACACTTCCTTCTCCACCAACTGGGCAATGATAAACAACCACCAAGAAAAGCTTAACTCACCTTTGGCTGCTCTTCATGAAAAATTAACAGAGATCTAAATGGAACAATGTCCCAATGTCTCAGAGACAATAAACCATCACAGTCCACACAAGGAAGCAATATAAAATGGTAGAGACAAGGGATCAGGATACAGACTTAGAACACATCCCTGAGAAAGAAGCAGCACTGGGATTCCCTGATATGGAATTCAAAAGAATTATATTTAGGCTTCTTCAAAGGACTGAGAGACAAAGGCCTAGAACAATTTCAGAAGAAAATAAAAGAACAAAATGACAGAATAAATGAAAAATTAGAAATGATACAAAATCTACAGATAGAAATCCAGAAGGTTAATACTAAATTTTCAGAAATAACACATTGAAAGGGCAAAGGAGTAGAATTGAATCAATGGAAGACAGAATTAATGAGATTGAAGACAAATACTTGAATACTTCTTTGGAAAGGTATCAATACAAAAAAAGATCAAAACAAAATGATGGAAGCCTAAGGTTCATGTGGGATACCATCAAAAGGAATAACCTACATGTAATTGGAATTTCAGAACAGGAAGAGAAAAAGAAAAACCCTGAGAAAATTGTCCAAGGTTTGTTGGAAGAGAACTTCCCTGATACAATGAAAGATGAGAATATATCCATTCAGGAAGTCCAATAAACCCCAAACAGGACAGAGTGCAAAAGAAAATCAGCAAGACATGTCATCATCAAACTCATCAAGATAAAGAAAGAATCCTGAAAGCAGCATGGGAAAAACAAAAAGTTGCCTACAAAGGACAGCCAGTAAGAATAAGCTTTGATTTCTCAGCAGAAACCATGCAAGTGAGAAGGCAATGAGATGGTATATATAAAAGCCTGAAAGACAAAAATTTTCAACCAAGAATTATATACCCAGCAAAATTGTCCCTAAAATATGATGGTGTAATTAGGAGATTTCCAGATAAGCAGAAACTGAGGGAATTTATTAAAACCAGGCCAACCTTACAAGAGATGCTAAAGTGAGTCCTTTGGACAGAGAACCAAAAATAGCAAATATCAACCAACCATTGATACACAAGATGACATAACCCAGAAACCAACACAGCTATGGAAGTATCCAAAGTAAAATATGCTTACAAGATCTTCCAAGATTATAAACAGGGAACCAGAGACATCAATTGGCAAATGAGGACAACTACAAACCAAAAAGAGGGAAAATACTGTGTAGTTACAGAACTTCTAACTGTGAGGAAGTCAAGAGAGTTGCAAGATAGAATGGCTGTTCTAAACTAGGAGAGAACATTATAAATCAGAGGGTAACCTCAAAGAAAAAT
>NW_006922374.1:660328-661652 GCF_000298275.1 Orycteropus afer afer | reverse complement strand
ATGGTGCAATCTACTTCCGTAGTGATACTGCCTGGGAAACCCAAGGAGGGGTCACTATGAGTTAGGTCTGACTCAATGGCACATAACAAAAAAAAAAAAAAAACAATAGCAACAAAGGAAATGATAATGCAATTCATAAACATAAAGAGCTAAGCAAAGAAAATTATATGGAACAGAGAAACTAGGAACATCATGAAAAAACAATGACAAAGTGACAGTAACAAATTCATACTTGTCAATAATGACAGTGAATGTCAATGGATTAAATGCACCATTCAAGAGACAGTTAAAGGCTGGATAAGAAAACAAAACCCATCAATCTTCTGTCTACAAGACACACACCTTAGAGTCAAAGACAAAAATAGACTAAAAATCAAAGGTTGGTAAAAGATACATCAAGCAAATGGCAACCAAAAAAAGAGTAGGAATGGCAATATTAATTTCTGATCAAATTGACTTTAAGAAAAAAAACCACCATAAGAGACAAGGAAGGATATCATATGATGATTAAAGGATCAGTTGAGCAAGAAGTTATAACCATAATGAATATCTATGGACTCAATGAAACAAAACCAAACACACTGCCGCCAGATCGGATCTGGTTCACAGCAACCTCTCCTTGGGTTTCCAAGGAAGTATCACTGTGAAAGTAGATTGCTCAATCTTCCTTCTGAGGAGTGGCTGGTGGGTTTGAACTTCCAGGCTTCTAGTTAGTAGTCAAATTCCTTAGTTATTATGTCACCAAAGCTCCTATGGGCCCAATGAAAGAGCCCCCAAATAAATAAATCAGACTTTATCAGAATTAAAAAGACAAACAGATAATTCCACAGTCGTAGCAGGAGACTTTAATACACTACTTTCAATGAAAGATAGAACAACTGGAAAGAAACTCAACAAAGATGCAAAAGAGCTAAACAATATAATCCACCAAGTTGACCTTATAGACATCTACAGAGCATTTTACCCAATAACAGCACAATATACATTATTTTCCAGTGCACATGAAACATTCTCCATGATAGAACACATGTTAGGCCATAAATCAAGCTTTAATAAAATTTGAAAATTGAAATACGGCAAAACATCTTCTCAGATCACAATATTATCAAATTAGAAATCAACAATAAGAAGATCAATGGAAAATGAACAAACACATGGAAACTGAACAACACACTCCTCAAAAATGACTGGCTAATAAAAGAAATAAAAAAAAAAAATGAAATGAAAAAGTTCCTTAATAAAACAAGGATAAAAACATAACATACCAAAATCTTTGGGACACAGCATAAGCAGTGATCAGAGGCCAATTTATAGCAATAAATGT
>NW_006922374.1:659004-660228 GCF_000298275.1 Orycteropus afer afer | reverse complement strand
TGATCAGAGGCCAATTTATAGCAATAAATGTACACATCAAAATAAAAAAAAAAAAGGAAGAAGAAGAAGAAATAACCAATATCAATACTTTAAACCAACATGTTGAACAATAAGAAAAGGATCAGAAAGAAAAACCTATAGTCACCAGAAAAAGGAAAATAAAAATTTGAGCAGAAATCAATGAAACAGAAAATAGAAAGACATTAGAAAAAAATCAACAAAACTAGAAGTTGGTGTTTTCCAAAGATTAATACAATTGAGAAACCACTGGCAAATTTATCAAAGGAAAAGAGGGAGAGAATACAAATAACATGAATAAGAAAAGAAAAATGGATGACATCAAAAAGAACCAACTGAAATAAAAAGGATAACACAAGGATCCTATGAAGAACTGTAGTCCAACACATTAGAAAATCTGGAAGAAATGGATAGATATCTAGAAAAACACTATTTACCTAAACTAACACAGACTGTCTGCTTACCAGAAGGCTGGTGGTTCAAACCCACCTGCCACTCGGTGGAAGGAAGATGGTGCAATCTACTTCCATAGTGATATTGCCTCGGAAACCCAAGGAGGGGTCACTATGAGTCGGGTCTGACTCGACGGTACATAACAACAACAACAACAACAACAACACAGACTGAGGTGGAAATGTTGAACAGAGACATAACAAAAGAAGAAAATTAATAGGTCATAAAAAATTTACCAATAAAAGAAGTCCTGGCCCAGACGGTTTCACTGGATAATTCCATCAAACAGTCAGAGAAGAACTGACAGCAATCTTATTGAAACTATTCTTGAACATACAAAAAGATGAAATTCTCCTTAATTAATTTTATGATGCAAACATAATCTTGATACCAAAACCAGGCAATGACATCACTAAGTAAAACTACAGACCAATATCCCTCATGAATATAGATGCAAAAATCTTCAACAAAATCCTAGCCAATAGACTCCAACAATACATCAAAAAAAAAAAAACACAATCATTCATTATGACCAAGTGGGGTTCATATTAGGTATGCAAGCATGTTAAACATTAGAAAAACAATCAACATCATCCATTACATAAATAAAATAAAGGGAAAGAACCACATGATCATATCAATTGATACAGAAAAGACATTTGATAAAATCCAACACTCATTCCTGATCAAAACTCTCAGCAAAATAGGAATAGAAGGGACATTCCTCAACATAATAAAGGGCATGTATGCAAA
>NW_006922374.1:654838-658381 GCF_000298275.1 Orycteropus afer afer | reverse complement strand
TTGAACCACCAGCCTTCTTCTGGTTAGCAGTCAAATGTCTTAGGCACTATGCTACCAGAGCTCCTCCATTTGCAACAGCAATAAAAAAATAAATAAATAAAATAAAGTACTTGGGAATAAATCTTACCAGGGACACAAAAGACCTGTAAAAAGAAAAGTATAAAAAACTATTCAGGAAACCATAAGAGAGCTATATAAATGGAAGAACAACCCATGCTCATGGATAAGAAGCTCGAACATTGTGAAAATACCAATTCTACCCAAAGCACCCTATCCATTCAATTCAATCCAAATCCAGATCCCATCAACATTCTTTAAGGACATGGAAAAACAAATCACTAACTTTAAATGGAAAGGAAAGAGACCTTGGGAAATCAAAGCATCATTGAGGAAGAAGAACAAAGTAGGAGGTCTCACACTCCTGAATATTAAAAGCTACGAAACAGCCATAGTAGTCAAAATTGCCTGGGATTGGTACAATAACAGACATATAGACCAATGGAATAGAATTGAGAACCCAGAAATAGATCCATTGATAGCTGGTCAGCAGATCTTTGACAAAGGGCGGAAATCCATTAAATACAGAAGAGATTGTCTGTTTAATAAATGGTACAAGATCTGTACCTCACACCATACACAAAAAGTAGCTCCAGATGGATCAAAGACTTAAATGTGAATCCTAAAACTATAAAGTTTCTCAAGGAAAAATTAGGGGCAAATTTAGGGGCCCTAATATATGGCATAAGTAGACTATCAAGCACAAACCAAAATGCACAAACAGCAGAAGAGAAACTAGATAAATGGGACTTTCTAAAACTTAAATTTTTATGTGCTTCCAAAGACTTCTCCAAAAGTGTCAAAAGACAAACTACAGATAGGGAAAAAATATTTGGCAATGGCATATCTGACAAGGAATTTATGTCTAGAATTTATAGAAAATTCCAACACCTCAACAACAAAAAGATAAATAATCCAATTAAAAAATGGGAAGACATAGAGAGATGATTCACTAAAGAGGATATTCAGGTGGCCAACAAACATATGAAGAAATGCTCATGATCATTAGCCATTGAAAAGATGCAAATCAAAACAACAGGATAACATCTTGCCCCAGAACTAGTAGCAAAGTTCAACAAGACAGAAAATAAATTCTGGTGAGAATGCAGAGAGATTGGGACTCTCATACACTGCCGGTAGGACTGTCAAATGATGTAACCACTGTGAAGAGCAGTATCGTGATTCCTTAAAATTTTGGAATTGGAAATACCTTTTGACTCAGCAATCCCATTACTAGGTATATACCCTAAAGAAGTGAAAGCCAGCACAAGAATAGATATATGCACACCCACGTTCATCGCAGCACTATTTACAATAGCCAGAAGATAGAAACCACCTAGGTGTCAATCATCAGAAGAATGGATAACCAAACTATGGTACATACACCCAATGGAATGCTATACAACCCTAAAGAATAACGTAGAATTGGAAAAACACCACATAAAGTGGATGGACTTGGAAGACATTATTCTGAGTGAAATCAATCAATCACAGATGGACAAATATTCTACTAGTCCGTTACTGTAAAAAGTTAAGGAAAGGTTTATATATGGAAGGAAATTTACTTTGTTGGTTACCAAGGCTGTGAGGGGATGAGATGGGAAAGAATGCTATTTGACATTGATTTTGGTGAAAAGAAGGGAAATATACCAAATGTGAGTGATCAATGCAGTAACATTGAGGAAGAGGAAGATGAGAGGTCCATGAGAGGTACAGACAACAAAGATGAACCCTTTTTTGCACATACAGCACTGCATTGTCAGTGAAGTCAGACATTGATATACGGGTGGATAGATGGGTGGAAAGGCTGAAACATTAGGTATGTCTATGCAGGGAGGAGTGTACCCAAGACATGTATAGGGTTGGCAGACAATGTTTCTAAAAATGTATTGGTATGTACTGGAAGAATTCTGAGGTATATATTAGAGCTGACCAGGGGTAAGTTTGTAGGCAGCTCTTGGCCACAGCCAGCTACCCAGATGGAGCAAGTAGTAGGTCTTGTGGTCTCAGGACCATAGCCACAGGGGACATGAAGCTCAAATGGCATAACATACTACACAAAATCATTGTTCTACCTCCTACTTTGGCGAGTAGTGACTGAGACCTTAAATGCTTGCAAGAAGCCATCTAGATGCAATGACAGGTCTTCTCTCACTCAGAGCAAAGAAGAATGAAGAAAAACAAAGATACATGGAAATAAATAGTCCAAGTGACTGGTACACCATGCGATCCTCAACCTATATGACTATGAGACCAGAAGAACTACATGGTACCATTGTCAACCACTCAGAGGGGAAACTCTGTAGGAGGCCCTGGATAGAGTGAGAGAACTATGTGGAACAAAACTCAAATCCATAATAAGAGGACCAGGTTTGCTGATCTACTAGAGCCTGATGGAACTACTGAACTATGGCCCCTACCTGCCCTTCAGGTCTAGAATTGAACTCATTTCTGTGGCTTCCAGCCAAACAAAAGACAGGCATATGAGCTGAACATTTTAATTTGGGGGATACACTCCTGTGAGAATAGAAGAGCTGTATATGCAAAGAGAGACAGTTCAGGGGGCAGGAGTGCATGGGAGGGAAGGACACAGAGAAGAGGTAACTATGGGGAGGAAGTGGGAGGGGAGCTATTGCATTGTGGTAGATTATAGTCAATGTCATGAGACAAAGTGTATGTGAGCTGTTGTATGGAAAGTGAATTTGCTCTGTAAAATTCCATGCAAATCATAATCGATTCCAAGATGGCTGAATAGGCAGAAGTCTGCACAGAGCCTCTTCAACAAAGAAAAGGGAAACCAATTAACACAGACACAGACAACAACCCTGGACCACTGAGCCTTGATGGGAAGGATATAGAAGTGGACTAAACCCCCACTGCTTTGGCATGCCTTGGTTCCCTCTCCTCACCTGGATCTCTGTGGCTGACTGCTCTTCTGTCCGGGTTCCAAGGCACACCAAAGAAGCCGTATGGTAGAGTGTGAGAAAGGGGATTAAAAGTCAGGAACCTGGACAGAGGAGCAGTCAGTCACAGTGGTCCAAGTGAGGAGAGGGAACTCAGGCATGCCCAAAACAGCAGGGTGGGAGAGTGGGAGAAAGGGGATTAAAAGACCCAGGAATCCAGACAGAGGAGGAATCAGATGCAGGAACCCAGGTAAGGGTGGTATGAGAGGTTTCCAGCAGAGAGACAAACTTGTCTGTTGGTTTGTCCTACGATGGTGAGGTTTTGATATGAGTTTTGAGGCTGAGTCACTGGTGTGTCAAACCCAGTGGAATGCACATGGTGCACAGGTATCATCCCAGCTTACAGACTGAGACAGACTAGGAAGAAGGAAGTGGCTTTCCACTTCTCAAAGATTTGGCTAGGGAAAGATTTGGGCAGGGAAAACCTTATGAATAGCAAAGAAACATTGTTTGATACATTACTGCAAAACTTTATGACTAGTTCGGTTAGGTTAGAAGGCTCTCAAAATAAGACTCAGAAAGA
>NW_006922374.1:652859-653848 GCF_000298275.1 Orycteropus afer afer | reverse complement strand
GAAATGCTCTTTGGAAGTGAGAATGGCCAGACTTCATCTCACCTATTTTGGTCATGTTGTCAGAAGGGACCATTCCTTGGAGAAAGATGTAATGCTTGGTAGGGTGGAGGGTCAACAAAAGAGGGGGAGGCCTTCAATGAGATGGATTGACACAGTGGCTGTGATGATGGGCTCAAGTATAGCAGGGTTCATGGAGTTGGTGCAGGATCAGGCAGAATTTTGTTCTTCTGTGCATAGGGTCACTATGAGTCAGAAATGACTCAACTACACCTAACAACAACAACAACAAACCCCAACTAGCAGAAGAATTTGCATCAAAATATCAAAAAAGAAGACTGCTATCTGGCTGCTATCTGGCAGTGATCCTGAGCAATCCTGACAGCACAGATGGCTTGGAGATTCCCGAGTGGTGGTAGGACCTAATAATTAACCTGAAAATTAGCCCTGCTAGCCAGGAACTGCACGGTGGACTGAACTGGTGGCTGTGGAGTAGAAGGAGAAGCAGCGGTGAAGAGGAGGATGGGCTGAGCCGTGGACTTTTGCCGGTCCAGAGGATGCTGCCATTTTGAATGTTTACAAGCAATTTGACCACTTTGGATATTTAAAGAGCTATCATTCTACCAGATTCCAGGGGCTTAAAAAGAGGTTTTGCTTTCCAGTAACCCCAAGGACACTCCGGACCTGCACAACTGAAAAGGTGTGATATTCCTCTTACTCTTATACCCCACAACCCCTTGGTGAACAGAGGAGTGGCCACCCCCCACTCCCACCCACCTTCTGGGCCTGCAGAAAATCCATCCCGGGCTGTGTGCTTGGACGAAGCCTGGGTGCCCTGCCCTGTCTTTCGCTGATTTTTTCTTTTTCGTTTTTTTTTTTTTTTTTCCCCTTTCTTTATTCTGGTGTTTAGTTTGCTTGTATTTGTCTGTTATAAAACTACTACTATTATTAATACTTTTGTTCTTTTTTACTGTTCTTCCCCTCCCAAGTCC
>NW_006922374.1:627498-638098 GCF_000298275.1 Orycteropus afer afer | reverse complement strand
TATTTGCTGATGATATGATCCTATACCTAGAAAACCCAAGAGACCCAGTCAAAAATCTACTGGAAGTAATTGAGAGATTTAGCATTGTGGCAGGATATAAGATCAACAACTAAAAATCAGTTGGATTCCTCTACACCAGCAAAGAGATAGCTGAAAAAGAAATATCGAAATCAATACGATTTACAATTGCTACCAAAAAAAATAAAATACTTGGGAATACATTTTACCAGGGACACAAAATACTTGTACAAAGAAAACTATAAAAAACTACTTTAAGAAACCATAAGAGATCTACATAAATGGAAGAACATCCCATGCTCGTGGATAAGAAAATTAAACATTGTGAAAATGTTAGTTCTACCCAAAGCAATCTATACATTAAATGTAATCCCAATCCAGATCTCATCAACATTCTTTAGGGATATGGATAAACCAATCATTAACTTTATATGGAAAGGAAAGAGACCTCGGATAAGCAAATCACTATTGAAGAAGAACAAATTAGAAGGTCTCACACTGCTGGATCTCAAAATGTACTATACAGCCACAGTAGTCAAAACTGCCTGGTATTTGTACAATGACTAACACAGAGACCAATGGAATAGAATTGATAGCCCAGAAATAGATCCATCGATCTATGGTCAGATGATATTTGAAAAAGGCCTTAAATCCATTAAATGGGGAAGAGAATGTTTGTTTAATAAATGGTGCTGGGAAAACTGGAGATCCATTTACAGAAAAAATGAAACAAGATTTGTACTTCATACCATACACAAAAATTAACTGCAGATGGATCAAAGACTTAAAAGTGAAATGTATAACTATACAGTTCCTCAAGGAAAAACTAGGAGCAAATTTAGGGGCCATAATATATGGCATAAATAGACTATCAAGCATAACTCAAAATGCACAAACAGCAGAAGAGAAACCAGATGATTGGGAGCTTCTAAGAATTAAATTTTTATGTGCTTCCAAAGACTTCTCCAAAAGAGTCAAAAGAGAACCTACAGATTGGGAAAAAAAATGTTTGGCAATGACATATCTGGCAAGGGACTTATATCTAGAATTTATAGAAACTCCAACACCTCAAGAATAAAAAGACAATAATCCAATTAAAAATGGGCAGAAGACATGAATAGACGCTTCACCAAGCACAATATTCAAGCAGCCAACAAACATATGAAGAAATGTTCATGATCATTAGCTATTAGAGAGATGCACATAAAAACAATGAGACACCATCTTGCTCTAGCACTAGTAGTAAAGTTCAACAAGACAGAAAATAACAAATGCTGACGAGGATGTGGAGAGATTGGGACTCTCATACACTGCTAGTGGTACTGTAATATTGTACAACCATTGTGGAAATCAGTATGGTGATTCCTTCAAAAGTTGGAACAAGAAATACCATTTGACCCAGCCATTCCATTACTAGGTATATGTCCTAAAGAAGTGAGAACCATGACAAGAACAGATATATGTACACCCATGTTCATCGTGGCACTATTTACAATAGCCAAAAGATGGAAACAACCTAGGAGTCCATAAACTGAGGATTGGATATCCAAACTATGGTACATACACACAATAGAATATTATGCAACCCTAAAGAATAATGTAAAATCTGCAAAACTCTGCATAATGTGAATGAACTTGGAGGACATTATGCTGAGTTAAATAAGTCAGTCACAAAAGGACAAATATTGCATTAGTCCATTATTGTAAAAGTCAAAGAAACATTTGTCTATGGAAGGACATTTTCTTTGTTGGTTACCAGGGGTGGGAGGTGAGGGGAGGGAAGGCTGTTAGATAGATAGAGGTAAGTAGTGATTTGGGTGAAGAGAATGGCAATGTACCAAATGTGAGTGATCAATATAGTGGCATTGAGGAAGAGAAAGACATAGAGAGATATGTGGAAAGTACAGACAACAAAAAGGAACCCTTTTGCACATACAGTACTGCACTGTCAGTGAAGGCAAACATCAGTATATTGGTGGATAGATGAGTTGACAGGCTGAACTATTAGGTATGTCTATGAAGTGGCGAGTGGACCCAAGAATATAGGATTGGGATAAGTTTACGTGAATGATCAGAATTCCCAAGTGTATAGTAGAGCTGACAAGGGGCAAGGTTGTGCTCACTGCTTGGTCACAGCCAGCTACCCAGAGCGACCAAGTAGTTGAACCTGTGGGCTTGGGACAATAGTCGGAGGGGACATCAAGCTCAATTGGCATAACATACTATACAAACATTGTTCCACCTCCTACTTTGGCAAATACAAACTGGGATCTTAAAAGCTTACAAGCTGCCATCTAGATGCAACAATGGGTCTCTCCTCATCCAGAGCCAAGAAGTATGAAGAAAACCAAAAATCCATGGAAACAATTAGTCCTAGCGACTGGTACACCATCCAGTCTACAGCCTGTATGACTTTGAGAGCTGAAGAACTAGATGGTGCCTGGCTACTACTGTCAACCACTTGGAAGAGGTTCTATGTAGAAAATCCTGGATAGAGAGGGAGCACAATGTGCAACAAAACTAAAATTCATTTGGAAAAAAAAGGGGGAAGGGGGACCAGGTTTGCTGGTCTGATAGAGCCTGGTGGAACCACTGAGACTATGACCTCTAGATGCCCTTCAGGTCTGGAATTGAACCCATGCCTGTGGCTTCCAGGCAAACAATATCAGGGATATGAGTTGAACATTTACCTGAGGTAGATACACTCCTTGGAGAGAACAAGCATGGGAAAAAAGAGGCCTGGTTATGCACAGGGAGACAGCTCAGGGGGCAGGAGTGCATGGAGGAATGGACACAGGGAAGAGGTAACTATCAGGAGGAAGTAGGAGGTGAGATGTTGCATTGTGGTAAATTGTGGTCAATATCTTGAGACAAAGTGTATGTGAACTACTGTATGGAATGTGTATTTGCTCTATAAATTTTCACCCAAATCACACACACACAAATCATCTAAATCACAATAATAATAATAATAATAAAAAGGCTCAAAGTACTTATAGAATAGCAATTGAAGTGTTTCAACAAATGGATGCAGTCCTGGATGTGCTCACTTGTCTATGCAAAGAAATTAGGAAGAACAGTTACCTGGCCAGCTCACTAGATAATATCTGTATTTGTGTCCTTTCCAAGAAAGGTGATCCAGCGGAATGTGAAAATTAATGACCAATGTCATTGATATCACAAGCAAGAAAGATTTTTTTCTGAAGATAATTAAAACATGGTTAGAGCAGTGCATTGACAGGGAAATGCAGAAATCCAAGCCAGCTTCAGAAGAGGGTGAAGAATGTTGCTAATATCAGATGTGTTTTAGCTGAAAATTAGAGAGAACTCAGAAAGATGTTTACTTGTGTTTTATAGACTATATAAATTCTTTCTAATGTGTGGACCATAACAAATAATGAATAACATTATGAAAAACTGTGATTTCAGAACTCTTTATTATCCTCATGTGGAACCTGTACGTAAACCAAGGAATAATTGGTTGAACAGAATGAGAGGATACTGCAAGTTTTAAAGTCAGAAAAGATGTGTGTCAAGGTTGCATCATGTCACCATACTTATTCAGTCTGTATGGTATGCAGATAATCAGAGAATGTGGACCATACAAAGAAGAATGATACATCAGGATTGGAGGAAAATTTGTTAATAAAATGTGATATGCAGATCACACATCCTTGTTTTCTGAAAGCAAAAAGGACTTGAAACATTTTCTGATGGAAATCAAAGACTGCAGACTTCAAAATGGATTACACCTCAATATAAATAAAATTAAAATCTTCATAACTGGGCCAGTTAGCAATATTATGGTAAGTGGAGAAAAGATTGAAGTTGTCAAAGATTCATTTTACTTGGATCTACAAACACGATACATAGAAGCAGCAGTCAAGAAATCAAATGGCATGTAGAAATAAGAAAATCTGCTGCAACTGAACACTGTTTAGTATTATAAAGCAAAGAGGACACTTTGGAGATTAAGGTCCATCTGACTCAAGCCATGATATTGTCAATCATCTCATATGCATGCAAAAATTGAACAATGAATGAGGAACATCAAAGAAAAATTGATGAATTTTAATTATGTTATTCTTGAAGAATGTTGAATGTACTGTAGATTGTCAGAAGAACCAAAAAATCTGTCTTGAATTAAATATATCCTGAATACTCCTTAAAAGTGCGGATGGTGAGACTTTGTCTCGTGGGTAACATATGGATATGTTATCAGGATGACCCATCACTGAAGAAGGACATTCTGCTTGAGAAAGTCAGTAAAAAGAAGAAGCCCCACGGTGAGATGGATTGACACAATGCCTGTGGCAATGGGCTCAGATATAACAAGGATTATGAGGATGGCACTGGACTGGGCAGTATTTCATTCTGTCGTGTATAGAGTTGGTATATACAACTAGCTCAATTCCACCTTACACGGATAAATATAAGAACCACATGCACTTGTTCTGACTTACCTACAAATTTGACTTAAAGACATGCTTATAACATGATAGTGCTCATAACCTGGGGAATGTCTGTACCTTGAATATATCAGATTTCCAACTGGATAATTCAGCATTCTGGAAATACAGAGTAGTGCAGGGGAAAAAAAAAAATCAAAAATAATTTATTCTCTCTAGCCAAACAAAAAATGGAGGATACAGACTTATATAAGACAGAAAACTTAGAAAACAATCCCTCTACTCCAGCTAAACACCCCAGAAAGAACAGTGGTTCCACCTCCACCCATCTAGCAAAGGTTGAATGTGATGCCCTGCCATAATCTCACCATGGTCATGTCACATATATTCAGTTGAGAGCTAGTGCTTTCATCCCTGATAGCCAGAATGAGGCTTGGTCTCCCACCACACAATATCTGTGGCCTGGAGATCCATAGTCACCTTGCAGTCATGAGGCTGCTCTCCTTCTGAAAACTGTTGTGTTATCTGAGGAAGACTTTCCTGCAGTTAGGACTTTTCATCATCATCCTGAAGCAACAAGCCCCTCCTTGCTCTGATGTCAGTAGAGACTACATTGGAATATCTATCTCCTTCCTTTCACAACAAAGTAAGAACCACTTCACTTCGGGTGTCAATGGAATCTATGTGAGGGACCTGAATTTCTACTCCACTTCCTACCTCCCGTCAATGCTGGGGCAGTGCCAGAAAAAGAACTAAAACCAAAGTGTTAAAGTAGAGCCATGTTCTCAGAACATGATATTGAAATACCCAGTTTTCAACTGAAAAATCAAAATAATGTATCTTACCAAGGAATATTTCAAGATTAATGCAAAAAGAAATACATCTTTGTTTAGCACATGATTCTACAGAGTGTTTAAGAGTTTGACTGGGCTTACTCTTCTCTGTGAGTTGGCTGGCTAGCTGGTAGGAGCTGAAATATCTGGAAGTCTGCTATCTTTTAACTGGAAAGAGTTGATTCAGCTCCTTTTTCTTCACTTCTGTCCTGTAGGTTAGAACAAACATGTTCTCTTCAGAAGGCCCAAGGTGCAAGAACAAGCAAGTCATACTGAGACCTATATTCAGAACTGCCACACTGTCACTTTTGCCATCTCTTACTGCCATAAAAGGCACAAGGCAGTTTTCTCTTTATTGAGAGCAACTAAGAAAGTCACATGGCAAAAGATTTATATGAGGGTGGGATTAAAAATATGGGCCAATGAACACAATCAATCAGTCTCAGTTTATATTTATATTTAGTTTTGGCTTTTAAATTCTGCATGATCCATAAGCATAAGGAGCTCGTAATTTGAGTTTTCTTAACATAAATTTAGAAACACTTTAAAGAAGTTACTTAAGTCAGTACTAGTTGATCTTGTGGATTTGTAACTTATAATTTTTAACCTGAAAAATAATTCAATATATTATTTATTCTAGACAATCTCACTTCTTTCACTGGAGGTTGTACTGAGAACACATAGAGAAGTAAGGGAGCAATTCTAAAGTCAAAATATTCAGTATGGAACATTTGTCAGAATACACAGCAAGTTTACTGAATGAATACCACAAAACACCAAATTCATAGCCATCTAGTCAATTCCAACTCATAGTAACTACAGTTGGATTCCCAAGTCTGTAAATCTTCAAGAAGCAGACAGCCTCAACTTTCTTGTTCAGAGCAGCTGCTAAGTTTGAAGCACTGACCTTTTGTTAGCAGCCCAGTGCCTTAACCACTACATAGCCAGAGATCCTTAAATGAATGGACAGCAATTCTAATTGAGAAGCTGGAGAGCAGAGTGTTTGATAGCATTGATGCCAGACTCATCTAGCCTGATACACTGTCTCCTAGCTCTGTGATCTTGGGAAAGTAATGCCTTCAGTTTCCTCATGTGAAAATGGATTGGGTAACAATGACATCTTCCTTATCTGATCATTGTAAATATTAAGGGAACACAGATATTGTACTGAAAACAGTGCCCAGCAAAGTTGGCAAGACATGATTGGCTCATTTTGTACAAGTCATCAGGAAAGACCAATCACTAGAAAGGACATCATGGTTTGTAAAGCAGAGGGTCAGGGAAAACAAGGAAAACCTTCAATTAGATCATTTGACACAGTAACCACATGACTGGGGCAACATTTTATTCTGTTATACATGAATTCAAAATGTGCCAGAGACCATTTAATTTGAAATAACAACAAGGACATATCAAAATCCATTGCTGTGGAGGAGATTTTGACTTATAGTGATGCTATAGAGTAAAAAAATCTTGCTGCTGTTGAGTGGATGCTGACTCATAGCAACCATCATAGGGCAGTATAAACCAAAAAAGAAACCAAATTCATTGCCTTTTCAGTTGATCCAGACTCATAACAACCCCTTCTTGGGTTTCCAAGGAAGTATGTCTATGGACGTATATTGCCCCATCTTCCTTCTGAGGAGTGGCTGGTGGGTTTGAACCACCAGACTTCTGGTTAGCAGTCAAATGCCTTAGGAACTATGCCACCAGAGCTCCTAAGTATATAAGTATACATTATACTCGTTACTATGATGATGATGATGATGATGATGATAAATAATACTCCTGCTCACGGGATGTCTTGGTTTTTCATTTCTTTGCTTCTATTATTGCTGTAGATGAGTAGCACATCTCTCTGAGAATGTTACTTTCTAATTCCTTGTAAAATAATCTGAAAAAATCAGTCATGTCACAATACTCACACCAGTCCATTTAAGATTTCCATGACTATCCCAAGTAGAGGGCCTGAGAATCACTCATTGTGGGAGCCCAATAATATGGTACAGAGCATGGAGATATGTGTCAAATACCTAAAGCTACTTTTCTCATTGTATATATATATATTCTACTTTTGGTGAAATTTGTTTTCATTTAATTCCAAATTTGTTTTATTATCAACAAAGACATATGCACCTAATGCTTATATATTATTTTCTTGCACATGTGTGTGTTTCTCCACTGCAACTATGTAAAAATGGAATTATCTTGACTTAATAATTTCTGAAAGTGTATAAAATATGGAAGTACTTATTTTATAGGAGCTTGGGTAGCTTGGTACCTAAGGCATTTGACTGCTAACCAGAAGGCTGGACATTCAAACCCAAAAGCCACTCCTCGGAAGGAAGGTTGGACAATCTACTACCATAGTGATACGGTCTCGGAGACCCAAGCAGGGGTCATTATGAGTCGGGGCTGACTCAATGACACATAACAACAATAACAACTTATTTTATACAAATTATTCAAGAAAACAAAAAGATAAATTGATAAATGCATACTACAAACCCAATGGATGAAAAATACTTCATTGTGGTTAAATTTCTCTAATTACTAATGAAATTTACTATCCATTAAAATATTTACAGGACATTTCTAATATCCTTCATATGTTCTACATTGAAATGTCTTTCTCTTTTTTCTGTTTGTTTTCAGGCCCTCTCTCTTTTTAATGGACTATGTGGTCAGTTTTTTAGCTAATTTTTCAGAAGGAGAAATTTGCTTGTTGCAGTGGTATTTTTTATTTCTGTTTATTCTGAGATCTCCAAAGTCTATAATAGTAAAATAAAATAAGCAATAATACATATTGTACAAATTACAACTACAGCATTTAATATTATGCCAGTTTGCATAATGTTTTAATAAGGTTTTGCTCTAGTCACTTATGCATAATGACATCTTAATTTTACTGTACATGATTAAAACCATATCCTAAATGCTCTTAAGTGTATTACAAAACTTTAGTGATGCTGTTGTGAGCTGTTTTATAAACTTTATTACCTCAACTTTTTTTAGATTCTTAGTCATCATATTTTTCTTCTATATTTTCTTTTTTATAATGTTAATACAGAGCTGCATTTTTACTTTTCCCATTATTTCACTGTATTATAATCCTAACAAAGGAGGAAAACAGGATCATACTCTAATTTATAGATATTAACTAAGTCATATTTATGTATAGCCTTTAACCCAACCCATTGCCATCAAGCTGATTCTGATGCATATGGCCATATACGACTGAGAAAAACTACCCCATAGAGTTCCGGCTGTAAATCTCTTCAGAATTAGACTCCTTCACCTTGTCCTGTGGAACAGCCAGTGCATTTCAACTACAGGTTAGCAGCTGAATGCCTTTACCACTGCATCACCAGAGCTCCTTGGACATACTTAAGATTATTATGAAAAAAAATCCATATCATTAATGAAAAGAAAATTATGACCACAATAATGTATTTTACATATCTACTAAATGACTAAAATTAAAGTAACTGTCAATGGCAAGTGTTGGACAGTTTGAAGGGGAAAAAAACCTTTGAAACTTTCTTTCAGTGCTTATAAGACTGTTACTTGTTAAAATGAAATTGAAAAATATTTTGGGAGTTCCATCAAGATGGCAGACTAGACAGAAAGACTGCACAGACCCTCTTCAACAAAGGAAAGGGAAACAAATTAACACAGACACAGAAGATAATCTTGGACCCCTGAGCCTTGAACAGAAGGATATAGAAGTGGACTAAACCCCAATTAGCAGAAGAATTTGCATAAAAATACCAAAAAAGAAGGAATACGGAGCTGCGGTCTGGCAGCAATCCTGATGTCACAGATAGCTTGGAGATTCCTGAGTGGTGGTAGGACCTAAGAATTAACCTAAAAATCACCCTGCTAGCCAGGGACTGCACGGAGGACTGTGCATGGTGGCTGGGGAATAAACGGAGAAGGTGAAGAGAAAGGTGGGCTGAACTGTGGACTTTGGCCAGTCATAGGGTGCCGCCATTTTGAAGGTTTAAAAAGCTCCTTGACTATTTTGGATATTTAAGGAGACAGCACTTTCACAGATTCCTAGGGATTAAGAACACTTTCTGCTTTCCAACAACCTCAAGGACACTCAGGACCTGCAAGACTAAAAAGGTAAGATATTCCTCTTGTTACTCTTATACCTCACACTCACTTGGTGAACAGAGGTGTGGCCATCCCCCACTCCCACCTACCTTCTAGGGCTACAGGAACTCCATCACAGTCTGTGTGTTCAAATGGAGCTTGGGTGCCGCACCCTGTCCTCCAATGATTTTTTTTCTCTCTCTCTCCTTTTTTTTTTTTTAATTTCATTCTTTCTCACTTTCTTTTTTCTGTTGATAAATTTGCTTGTATTTGTATGTTTTAATACAACTAATATTATTAATACTTTTGTCCTTTTTATTATTATTCTTAACCTTGCCCTACCAGGTCCTAGTTTTCAGCATTTTTCCTTTTCCCTGTGCCTGGTTGAATTTTTTTTTTTTTAATTTTAAGTATTTTTCCCCCCTTTTTTCTTGTCATTAACCCCATTCTTCATTTCTCTTTTTGATTTTTCCTATTTTTCTTCATTTATTATTCTCCTTCCCTTCCTTTTTTTTTTTTTTTTTTTTCTTAGTGCCCTATCCCCAGATATTGTAGGATTTCTTGTTTTGTCTTCATTTTTTTCCTTTTTTTGGTTACTCTTAATGTGTGATTACATGGTATGTTTTTTGTCCATGGGCTTTTAGTTTTTTGATAGTTATTCAATTGTAATTTGTGTCTGACTGAGTGGGAGACAACAACTGTCCCCATAAGACACATCTACACCCACAATTCCTGCAACTTCACTTACTGAGTGAGAGCAACTACCTTCTTTTTCACCAAGGGTCCAACGATAAAAAAAACACCAAGAAGATCCTGAATCACGCTTGCTTGCTCTTCACAAACACTTAACAGAGATCTAAATACAACAAGACCATGATGCCTTGGAAACCACAGAACATCACAGTCCACACAAAGACAGGATAAAGTGGTAGAAACAAGGGAGCAGGATACAGACCCAGATGCAGCATTGGAACTCTCTGATAAGAAATTCAAAAGAATTATATTTAGGTATCTTCAAAGGATTGAGAGAAAGACCAAAGAAAACACAGAAGAAAACCTTAGAAGAATTTTGGAAGAAAATACAAGAACAAAGTGACAAATTAAATGAAAAATTAGAAATGATTCAAAACCTACAGATGGAAATGCAGAAGATTAACACTAAATTGTCAGAAATAGATAACACATGAAAGGGAAAAGGGGTAGCATTGATGCAATGGAAGACAGAATTAATGAGATTGAAGA